>NW_027492070.1:600000-751780 GCF_021521415.1 Bidens hawaiensis
TTCTCATCCCCCATGGTTAGTTCAAATTGTATTTGACCTAGGGGATGAATGATTTCATTTGAAACACCAGAGATCGGTGCATTCACAATCTCAAGCCTTGCTTGGTCTGCCGGATCCAGTTTCCTGAAACATTGCTCATACATGATGTCTGATTCGCTGCCAGTGTCCACCAGGACTTTTGACACTTCATAATGAGCAATGTGTGTAGTGATGACAAGAGGGCTGCTGATGGAAGGGCCTCCCCTGATTCTTGGGAAGATGACTTGTTGCTCGCACCAATCTCCTTGGATTTGCGCGCTTCTCTTTCTTGATATTTGCCCTTGCCTTCCTCCCTCGGCTACACAGATTCTTTTGTACTTTTTGCTGGCTGAGGCTCCTGGTTGTTCATTTTCTGGTGTTGAGTTTTTTACCAGGTGAGCCAGCTTGCCTGATTTCACATCTTTTTCAATTGCATCCCTCAAGTGGTGGCATGCATCAGTGTTGTGCCCTGTGGACTTGTGAAACTCACAGTACTTGCCACTGTCTGATGGTCCCTTGTAGTGTAGTGGCTTGGGGCTTTTGAATTGGACATTCTCAGTGCTTAACACCTGTGAAGGCGTTTTAGTGAGGGGAGTCCATATTCTTGGCAGAGGTCTGTTAGGATCTCTGCCGCCTTCCCTCTTGTCACCCTCCCCGCGATTACGAACGTCTTTTTGGGGCTGGGGTGAGCTTGGTTGCGCCTGTTTTTCTGCGGAAGAAAAACTGGTTGGTTGCAACCTGGACCATACAGAGTTCTGTTTGCCCCTTCTTTCGTTGCTGCGCGGTGTCTCAGCTTGATGCGTTCTTTCTCTTGCCCTATCTTGGGCAATTTGTTTTTCATTTCTCGCGAAGACTCGCGATGCTTCCATTAGTTTGGCCCAATTGGTTGGCATGCCATCTCTGCTTACGAGAGCTCGGCGGAGTTGATCACTGCGCGCGCCTTGTATAAAAGCCACGCGCAAGAGTTGCTCAGTGATACCTCCGATTGCCAGAGACTCCTGATTGAAACGAGTTATGTAGTCTTCAATCGTTTCATCATTCCTGCGCACGCAGTGCATGATGTCATCAGGGTCGCGCGTGTGTCTGCGCTGCTGTACGAAGTGGGCTTGGAACTTTTCCAATAGTTCCTCGAACCCATCGATTTGCCCAGTCGGCAAGCTCTCGAACCAGACACGCGCCGCGCCCGTGAGGCAGCGAGCAAACATGTGACACCATGTTGGCATCGTCCAGCTTTCTAGGTTTCCTGTGTTGTAAAAACCTTGTAAGAAATCGTCTGGATCTGTTGTGCCGTCATATTTGCCCAAACCACTTGGCATCTTGGTTTTGTGCTGAATGGGGGCCTTCGCGATGCGCTCAGTGAACTTTGAATGTTTCACCATGATGGCTGGTCTGTACGGTGTGGTTACGTCCACTTGCCCTCTAACTGGTGGGCTGTACGGTATGTGCAGATCCAGATCGGCTCTGGCTCCAGGCGCCATGTTCACGTGCGCGCGGAGCTGTGAGCCTCCTGCATGAGTATCTCTCGTCTTCCTCATGCTGTGCACTTCTTCATCACTAAACTCAGCGTTTGCAGTGTGAACAGAATGACCATCTTCCGGCGCGCGCGCCCTTTTTGTTCCATGAACGTTTTGCTTGTCAAACGCTAGCCTTTGTGTTAAGTCGGCTGTCTTTTTGTGTTTGACCATCTCATTGTACTTGTCCATTAGACGTCGTTGCTCGTTTATGAGCCATTCTTTGGGATCATTGGTTTCATCTTCTGGACCCATTGGTCCTTTTTGTTTCGCGCCGGCAAGATTTTGTAACGTGAGATCGTCTGGAGGAGTTTCAGTCTGGCCATGAGGAGTTGTGATGAAGGGACGGTTACTGGTGGCGCGCGTAGAATCACGCGGCACCCTCAGAAACTGCTGTCCCTCATTAACATCCTCACGTTCAATATCCTCCAGAACTTGATCAACGTTACGAACGCCAGAAACCATGGTGAAAATTTGTGTTTTTTTTTTTAGAGATCTGATGAGATCTTGTTGCCGTTGTAACAGTGGATGGCGCCAATGAAGAAACGTGGATCGACTCACTGGTAGACGATCTACTTTCCTCGGGTGTGATTATGATATTTCACCGATGGTTCTCTTGGATCTGGGTTCTTCCACCTACAAAATGAACAGCACCGTAAACTTACCCCTCAGAAAGGGACAGAGGGGTCCTCTTTGGGGTAACCCTCCGGTGTGAGAATAAGTGTTTGTAGGAGAAGATAATAATATGAGAGTAAGGAATTTGGAGTGTATTGCTTGATATAGCTGAATACTGTGTAATTGTGTGTAATTGGATCTTATTTGATGATCTCTCCTTGTGGAGTTGATGTGGTATTTATAGTGCTAGGGTTTCCAATGATTGGGCTCAGACCCAATTAGGGCTTTGTTGGCCTCTTCCAGTTGCTTTGCGCCACGTGTCCTTTGGGACACCTGGTGCTTTTTCATTGGTTATAATCACGTGGTAGCACATGGGTTTTGCTGAGTTGTCCACCTTTCATTGGCAGCTGTCAACATCAGCATATTCTTATTCCTTAAAAAGATACCTTCTGGAAGGTTGTCTGACGTGCACAATTAAGGTTGCCCTAATCCTGATTTGGATAAGGACGAGGTTGATTATGTGCATGTGTGATACGCGCCTATCCTGAGGATGCGCGAGGTCTTCTCTTTATTCTCACGCGCAGATGTTTCATGCGCAGATGTGATATGCGCCACGCGCGGATGCGCCACGCGCATATGTGATATGCGTGAGCATATGTGATGCCTGAGCATCTGTGGTGCCTGAGCATATGATGCCTGAGCATATGATGCCTGAGCATGTGATGTGATGCCTGAGCATCTGTGGTGCCTGAGCATATGATGCCTGAGCATGTGATGCATGAGCATATGTGATATGCGCCATGCGCGTAGGTTTTGGCTTTGTGCCTTCATAGTGTCTTGATTTCAAGCCTCTTGTCCATATCTTGTGGGTTGACCCGCCTCGTTCGGTGTTGAGGCGGGTACATACCTCTTCAATAACACTCAACGAGAGTTACACCTGGAAACAAAGTCTAGTTCTTGAATGTTTGCGACCTCATCAGAATTTCAAGGGTATGTACCAACTTATGTAGAGGATATAATTTGGGTTTCATTTCTTGGTAAATATGAAGTAACTGGATGGTTTCCTTGCGTGATAATTAATCCAAAAAACCTGTATATTACCAACATATTTACACGTAAACATATATAAAAAGATTTATAAATGCTAACATATTGTTGAAGATAAAGTACGGAAATATGGATAAGATCAGTACCAAACCGATAACAGTACAGAAGATACCAAAACTAGAAAAATAAACAAAACAAGTATTGTATTGATTATGGCATTATGTTACTAATTTGGAACTGGTAGTGAAAAAAAAATACCAAACTGACTTATACTAAAACAAAAAACCATAAAAACAAATACCTATGAAAAAACAATGAGATGTTCAAGTATTATTTTGAAGGAGTACTTGAAAAGTTAATGATATGTTCACTAAGAATTTTTCATTTTATTTATTGCATGTGCTTTTATTTAAGTGGGTAATTTGGGCCAGAGTGTTTGAAAGCTATATTTGTGATCGATCTATGGAGAAGATTTTAATTAATTGCATTCAGCAACTGGTTCATTGACCCAGCCTGTCGATATAATGATATATACAAAAACCATTCTTAAGCCGAACAGTTTTTTATGACCGGCATCCAAACACATTAATTATTAGAAAAATATAAAGACATAAAAGTGTGACACAAATCCCAGAATCATCTATTTCTTTGAAGCACTATATACGGAAATCGTGAAAAACTTTTAGACCGAATGCAAAAATATAATTTGGGCCTTAAATTAGCTGAGTAATCGGGTTTAAATAAAAGTGAGCATGTTTCAAGAAAGAAGAATTCTAGTATATGTGTTAGTCTTTCTAGTATTCGGGTTTTGCGCTTGTAACGACACAATCACACTCACTCGACCAGTTAAAGACGGGGATGTTTTGGTCTCTGCTGGAGAAACCTTTGCTCTTGGCTTTTTTAGCCCCGCAAACTCCAACGACAGATACGTGGGTGTCTGGTTTAACAAGGTTCCGGAGCAAACGGTAGTTTGGGTTGCCAATAGAGATCGTCCGATCACCAACTCCTCAGGTGTTCTGTCTGTTGATCAAACCGGTAACCTCGTGTTGCAAGAAATAAATCAAAGTTTTGTGTTTTGGTCTACCAACATTTCTGGAGTGAAGAATGATTATTCGGCTCGGTTGTTGGATTCGGGGAATTTGGTGTTGTTTCAAGGCCTAAACAAAGATATCTATTCATGGCAAAGCTTTGATTATCCAACAGATACACATCTTCCGGGTATGAAGTTTGGTTTGGATAGGAAAATGGGTTTGAACCGGGTATATACATGTTGGAAGTCTGATGGGAATCCTGGTGTGGGGGACTACTCATTGAAATTGGAGCTTTGATGGGTCACCCCAGATGTTCCTGGTTAAAGGTATGACAAGAATTTGGCGAGGCGGCTCGTGGATGGGTTTTGCATTCAGTGGCATACCGCTGATGGCGAATGATCCTATCATGCATACTATTTTCGTAAACAATGATGATGAGGTGGTGATGTTTTACAAGATGAGCAACTCGACCATTATTGCTAGATCGATCGTTACTGAATCTGGAACCATGGAGAGGCTAATTTGGAACGAGGCAAATCGTAAGTGGATTGGGTTCGGATCGTTTCCAGGAGACCAGTGTGACGGATATAACCGTTGTGGCTCTTTTGGCATTTGTGATCCGAATAAATCGGCCACTTTTGAGTGTGATTGCCTTCCTGGATACGAGCCACAGTCACTACAGGACTGGTATATTGGGGACAGTTCCAAAGGCTGTAAGACAAAAGTTGGTACACAGATATGCAAGGTAGGAGACGGGTTTGTTGAGTTGGGTCGTGTTAAGGTGCCCGACACGTCGTTGGCACTTGTGAACATGAGTTTGGGGTTGGAAGCATGCAAAGAGTTGTGCTTGAGGAATTGCACGTGCACGGCTTATGCAAGTGGTGATATTAGTAAAGCGATCGAGGGTGGAGGTTGTATTACATGGTATGGGGACATGAACGATATAAGGACGTTTACAGATGGTGGTCAATCTTTTTATATTCGGGTTAATGCCAATGAATTAGGTACGCCATCAACGTATTCATAGTTTTTCTTTTGAGCGACATATCATTGTTATCATAGAGTATTACTAAAGTAGTTAACTTTGACAACAAAATTACCAAATGGGGTAGTTATACGCATACCATCTCACATACCTTTCAAATGGTCATCTAGATACAAGTCGGACGACTTTTTGACCAACAAATTTCTAAGTTTGACATCATGGTTAGAACGGTAGTATGTATATTTAGACAAAACCAAAAATTAAAAGTTCAACCCCCCCCCCCCAGTCCACCACCACACACACACACGCCGGGTCATTGGCGATTCGGATATTCTTCAAACAATAGTTCTAACCATTTATTTATATAGTTTAACCTCTCTTTTTGTCAAAATGGTTGTTTAAGTATTTTTGTGAACGGGCATTTGATGGTGTGAAATCAAATAAGTATTATGAGTCTATGACCCATTTCCAATGTAGTCATTGAATATTAGCTCACTTCTTTCTAGTCGTTTCCTTTCTAGCTAGGATGATCAAAGTTCGCCACGTCAGACTAGTAGGCTAAGATGGTTGAGCTTTAGTTGATACTTTCAACACAAAAAGTCATAAAAAGTACTCTATGGCCCACCTTTTGACCAATATTGAAGTGACAAGGGTTACTAGAAGTTGAATATAGCCTACCGGTTCACATCCTTAGTCGGCGATGCCATGCATACTTGGATCATAATATTCGACGAGTAAATAAGCTCATATCATTTGGCATAATCTTTCATGATATTTTATTACAGCCAAGTATTCATCAAAGAGGCCAAGTAAATCCAACAAAGCCCGATTTTTGATATATGGGATGCCAATTATTGCAGCGGGGTTTGTCTTCTGCGTCACCATTTACTGTTACGCAAGGAAGAAAAATGGTATGTCAAACTTTAATTATGCCGTTATCTATCGCAAAAATAAGGGTTCTACTTACTCGCTTAGTTCTTTTATATTGATTTAAACCAATTTTAAACCGGTAAGCACAAATCAGAAATTACTTTTGGTTGTAAAAAAAACTATTTCTACTACTTAAAACATGAATCATGCAGTAATAGTGTATCAAAAATGAGTAAAAATGAATAAATCCCACATATATTCAATAATATACTAGTTTTGATCACTACCTCTTAATGGATTGATGCAGCCAACCGAAAAGAAGGCGAAATTGGGATGGATTTCAAGAATAACTTGCAAACCTTGGAAGGGACTAACATGGAGAAGGATATTGGCAAAAATGTTGATTTAGATGTGTTTGATTTGAGCACAATAATTGTAGCAACTGATAACTTTTCCTCCTTAAACAAGCTTGGAGAAGGTGGATTTGGCTCCGTGTATAAGGTAGTGTCTTGTCAATCTCGGTAATGATCATGGCCTTTGTGGATATATCTAATTTTTATTAACTAATAAAGAGTGATTTACTAAGGGTACGCTACTAAACGGGCAAGAAATTGCTATCAAAAGATTATCGCAAAGTTCAAGTCAAGGGATGCAAGAATTCAAAAACGAAGTGACGCTCATAGCGAAACTTCAACACAGAAATCTAGTCCGGCTTTTGGGATATTGTTTCCATAAGGAAGAAAAGATGTTAGTTTACGAATACTTACCAAATAAAGGCTTGGATTCTTTTATCTTCGGTTTGTTCTATACAACTAAATTCTTAAACTCCATCTTCAATCTCTAAATAATTTTTTCAAACTCTAAAATATTTTAATGAAATTGTTTGGCCTTAGATCAAGAAAAGGCATTTCTTTTAGATTGGAAGAAACGGTTCCAAATCATTCAGGGGATTGTTCGTGGACTGTTATATCTTCATCACGATTCTAGGCTAAGGATTATTCACAGGGATCTAAAAGCAAGCAATGTTTTGCTAGATACAAATTTAAACCCTAAAATTTCCGACTTTTGATTAGCGAAAATCTTTGGAGGGGATGAGGACGAAGCTAGAACACGTAGAGTCGTTGGAACATAGTATGTGTAATTCTTCATTCTATTACACAACTCAAAGTTTAATTTGTTCTATTTATCTAATGATGACATAATATGATTGTAGTGGCTATATGTCTCCGGAGTAAGCAATGGATGACCTTTTTTCAGTCAAATCTGATGTTTTTAGCTTTGGAGTTCTAGTTATGGAAATAATCAGTGGTAGGAAAAACAACAGCTACAATAAGGAGAAATCACTTAATTTGATCGGGCATGTAAGTACATGACTAATTTTTATCACATACTTTTATTTGATTATTCAACCCACCAAACAAACTTAATCATAATCAACATTATCATAATTAGGTTTGGGATTTGTGGAAACAAGATAAAGCTTTGAAAGTAGTCGACTCGTCTTTAGGAGATGCATTTGATGCTCGTGAAGTTCTTTTATGCATCCATGTTGGAATCTTGTGTGTTCAAGAACTGGCTAGTGATCGCCCTACAATGACCGGCGTAGCTTTTATGCTGAGTAATCATGAAATAATGCTTCCTACTCCTAATCAGCCAGCATTCGTCTTAATTCGTCTTAAGACAATTGAATTATGGTACGGACTTACCATCCACATTAGCAAGTGGTGGTGTTAGCTCCATTGATGATGAGACCATTACCATCGTCCATGCCCGGTAATCTCATAATTAGTTTCTTAAGCCATAATCGAGGCACGCCAAAATTAATTTGTCACGTCTTCCGAACATCTTTAATGAAGTTGTCTGTCCATAGCTTTTATGATAGTTTGAACAGTATGTATGTAATGGGTTAGAAATTGAAGCCAACTAGCCTAGTCATGGAGCTAGGTTTGTGGGTCTTGTTTTTATCTGGTAAGTTAGTTTGTGTCATATTAAGTTAATGATGGCTTTCAATTTTCAGTTTACAATCTTTTAATTAAATATTTTTTTAAGCTAGCGTATATAATATAGGCCCTTTTGACTTATTATTGAAGTTTTCAAATGCATCTGAAGCTATAACTTAAAGCCAAGAAAAGAGTGACGATATAGTACAATCACAAATCCATGTCTTGTGTAATTTGTGGTCTTGACTATCAAATGTTTACAAATACAACTTATTTTTTAGTAAAGGACATTGCTCCAAAAGCATCATAAGATGAACAAATTCGGTCTCATGTTTAGCTAGTGTGTGTGGAGGAGTTGGTCATTATTAGTATTGTTCTTTTTTAAAGTGGCTTTAGTACACAGGTTGTTGAAGGTCTTCAAAATGCTTACTTTAATGGGCCGTTATATTCAAACAACCCCCACCCCCAATTTGCGTTAACAACTCTACATGGTTCGTATAGATGCCATACAAGTCGTATAGCTCACACTTAACAAACTAAGGTACGGATGACAGCTTTCAAGTATATAGGTCGTATATAGTTACTACTTTACAAACCGCATATACTTCAAACACCTAACAAACAACACAAATAGAAAAAAAATTGCACTATATGGCTTATATAACCCCTATTAAAGTTGTATATGCGCTTATGATGTCCAAATAACCTATAACATATTTTAATTTTAATGATATTACTACCCTTTAAATTTGGATTTATAAACAGAAACAGATAATAATAAGCATGAAAATACACCCATTTACGGAAAAACAAGAAACATCAAAGAAAAACGTTTGTTCCGATTTATTTCTCTTGATAACAAGAAGATAATATAAACTAAAACCAACCAAGTTACAAATCCAACTCTAAACTAATCTAAGCAGCAGCCTTCTTCGGTGACTTGGTAGTCTTGGAAGGCGATTTTGGCTCCTTGGCAGCAGTCTTCTTAGGCAAAAGAATCGGGTTAATATTCGGCAAAACACCACCATGAGCAATCGTCACACCAGCAAGCAACTTCCCGAGCTCCTCATCGTTCCTGATCGCCAACAACACATGCCTTGGAATGATTCTGTTCTTCTTGTTATCCCTTGCAGCGTTTCCCGCCAATTCCAAAACCTGAAAAAAATCACAAATTTTCAATTCCATTAGCAAATATATAAAAAAAATAGCAAATAATCAAAAAATTTTAAAATCGGTTCAAATAAAAAAATACGTGTAACCAAATTAATTTTAATTTTATCCTAATTAAACTATTTTCACTAATTTCATTTGATTTAGCAGAGTATAAAAGTTGATCAAATTAATTAACAAAAACGCAAACAAAAGACCCATTTAACTAAATTTAATTCATTTTTTAAATCAGTTAACATAACAAACATTATTAACCAATTACCTTAATATAACCCTAAATAATTAATATTTAAGATTAATTTCTTCCAATTTAATTTCTAATTTTAACCCAAATACCCAAAATTACCAATATCTATAAAAACCAAAAACCCAAAATATAAATCCACCATTTAACCTAAATAATAATAATAATAATAATAATAATAATAATAATAATAATAATGATAATAATAATCAGATTCAGAAACAAATAACTTACTTCGGCAGCAAGATACTCCAACACAGCAGCAAGATAAACCGGAGCTCCAGACCCGACCCGCTGAGCATACCGTCCTTTCTTCAAATACCGTCCAATCCTACCCACCGGAAACTGAAGACCGGCTTTGACAGACCGAGACACCGCCTTCGTCCGTGGCCCACCAGCCTTGCGTCCGGCAGCACCCTTCTTAGCTTTACCAGCACCTTCCATTTGCTTAATTAGTTGCAAAGATTGTAATAATAATGATGATGATTGATGAAGTGATGGTGATGAGGAAATGGGTTTGAATGGTACGGTTATATAGAGATTGGTGTGAAGGTTGGGTTTTGTTAGTGGGTTAATATTCGCCGTTGGATGGTTCGGTTTTAATTTTTTAATGGTTCAGATTAATTTATGGGGTGATCCGTGTGGTGTGGTTTTGACCAATCAGAAGCCAGCGTGGGTTTTGAATATTTTTTGAATTTTTCGTGTTCCCGCTAAAGTGGGTTCACGTAAAAGAATTGTATTATTAATATTAAGGAAAACTACCATTACCAAAATAGTAAAATACATATTTTTAGAAACTTTTTTCGAGTTTTATACACGTTTTAAAAACTATTTGTAAAATATACATCTTAAACGTACTTGTTTATGTTAGTTTCTCCTTAATCTACTCTTCCGTTTCATAAACCGAATATATTGTTGAGATGTATTGTTTTTTATCAACGTGCAAACATAAATTCTATTTAATCTACTCATCCGTTTCATAAACCGATGTATTGTTTCATAAACCGTTTCATTTTTACTTTCATACTTTCTTTACATTCATAATCATACGTTCATTTTTACCTTCATGCTTTCCTTACATACATAATCATACTTTTTAAAGAGCCTTTCGCCCTATAACCTCACAGATATTATAAGGGTCTGGTCCCTAGTTTTCGAATATTAGAAGGGTTCGATTCCCTAACATCACAGATATTATAAGGGTCTGGTCCCTATCATCACAGATATTATAAGGGTCTGGTCCCTAGTTTTCGAATATTAGAAGGGTTCGATTCCCTAACATCACAGATATTATAAGGGTCTGGTCCCTATCATCACAGATATTATAAGGGTCTGGTCCCTAGTTTTCGAATATTAGAAGGGTTCGATTCCCTAACATCACAGATATTATAAGGGTCTGGTCCCTATCATCACAGATATTATAAGGGTCTGGTCCCTAGTTTTCGAATATTAGAAGGGTTCGATTCCCTAACATCACAGATATTATAAGGGTCTGGTCCCTATCATCACAGATATTATAAGGGTCTGGTCCCTAGTTTTTGAATATTAGAAGGGTTCGATTCCCTCTTCGTTACCATACAACCATACATCATACCTCGAGTATTAGTAGGGCTCGGTACCCTTTTCGTAACCATACATTATCATTTCTTTCTTCTATTATCTCTATCATGTTCATACACATAAACATACATAACATACTTACCTTATACATAGCGTTACAACCTGACAGTACGTGCAATATCCGAAGATCGTTCACGTACTATCAAGCAATCATTCATACATTTCACATTATCCACATAAGGCATACACTTATCTCTTAGGATAAGTGTATTAACAAACATATTGAGTATGCCCACAGCCCCGAAAACGTAACACATAAATGGGGCTAGAAACTCACCTGAACACGGTTACGTTCTCCGTTGATCGTAATCCCTTTCTTCAGTTGTAAACGGCTGACTGTATAACAAGTATACATATCAATTTAACTATCACTACTTATAACATCTTTCTAGTCTTAATTACTACCCACAAAGAACGGGGGTCCGGGGGCAGCGCCCCTGGCAGCGGGGTCTAGGGGCGGCAGCCCCTAGCAGGGTCCAAGGGGCAGAGCCCCTGGCTGGGGTCGAGCTGCCAGGTCAGCTTGGAAAAATTTTATTTCCATTAACTGTCTTAACACATTTTTCATTAGATTTTTAATTTATTTTCTAATCGAACTTGACTTTAGGCGAAGTTAACCTTAGGCGAACTTAGCTTTAGGCGAAGTTACCAGCTAGGCGAACTTAGCTTTACAGCGAAGTTGCCATCAGGCGAACTTGGCTTCAGGCGAAGTTGTCATCAGGCGAACTTGGCCTCAGGCGAAGTTACCAGTTAGGCGAACTTAACTTTACAGCGAAGTTGCCATTAGGCGAACTTGGCTTCAGGCGAAGTTGTCATCAGGCGAACTTGGCCTCAGGCGAAGTTACCAGTTAGGCGAACTTAACTTTACAGAGAAGTTGCCATCAGGCGAACTTAGCTTCAGGCGAAGTTGTCATCAGGCGAACTTGGCCTCAGGCGAAGTTACCAGTTAGGCGAACTTAACTTTACAGCGAAGTTGGCATCAGGCGAACTTAGCTTGCAGGCGAAGTTCATTAGGCGAACTTAGCTTGCAGGCGAAGTTCGTCACTTTGAAGGCGAAGTTGCCCAGATGAAGGCGAAGTTGCCCAGGCAGCCGCTGTTTTAGTTTCTGATCGGCATTTCGAGCGATTTTAACACCCTTACTATAGTTCAATATCACCCACTACGCTACCCGACCATTTTTGGTCGTTTATACACTAAAAAGCTTGGATCTTTAAACTTCAAAGATCAAGAATCATACCTTTTTGGGCTTGTTTGGATCTCGTTTACTTGCTTATCACCACTAATCGCTCTCTCTCTCACTCGGGTCTGCCGGATCTGCCCGGATCTGCCTTCGGTCCGGCGGCGAAGTTAGTGTGGTATGTGTGTGTTTTGGGGTGTTAGGGAGTTTGATGAAAATGAAGATATTTTGGGATTTTGGGGGTATTTATATCCCTGAAATCCCATTCTCATTTAACCCATCTCAATTAATCCACGTCCAAGACCCGCTCCCTACCCGATATTAATTAATTACGCGAAATCACTAAACATAACTTCCTTTATTCATCATTAAAATTTTTAGGATGTTACACATGTTTACCTATAAATAGAGCACATTTGCTTCTCATTTTATTTGTCACACCTCAATTTACGAATTATTTTTATTATTTTCTCATTTTTGTGTATTTTGCCTACTTTGACTTTCAAAAGTCAAACCGATCATGTTTCAAGTTTGTTTGTTTTTTTTTTCATTCTTGTGTTCATTCATCGGGTATGTTTGTGTTACTTTACTTCTTTCTTTGGAAAATTGGTTTTTATTGGGCCCAACTATTTTATTTTTGACGGCGCCGGTCCCAACTATCATGTTGGTTGGCAATGGTCCCAACTTTCACATACGTTTAATCCACCAGTCCGCGACTACTAACTCCGTTAGGTAAAATCTCATGTGTCGTCCTAGTTGTCAAAAGCCTGATGACATGGACATCCTACATGGACCGGATGTGTATTATAACCAACTTTTTATACTTAAAACATTATACAAACATAAATTCCCAAATTATACAACCCTAAATCCCCAAATTCTCTCTAACTCAAGAACCCTAATTCCCTATTCAGTCGATTGAAATACAAGCCATTACATCATGTTAAAGCTTCAACAATGCTGTGATAATCCAATGGGTCTGTGTGAAACACTCGTATATTCTTACTCTCACCAATTGTGGACTTCATCTCAGCTACCAAGTAATTAAAACCCACAAATAAAAAAACAACGAATTGGGAAAATGAAAAGTAAAACAAAAACAAAAACAAGCGAAAGAACCATGAGGGTTGATTGCAGCATGAACAAAGAAGCCTCTTTGAAGAATACGAAGAACAAGTGCAGACCCAAAGCATCCGCCAGCATCCATTACACAAACCCTTTTGAAATCAGGCGAAGATACATCGAATTCGAGTGAAACCGGAGTCAATTGAAAGACGAACAAGCCCTAATATTTAACAATGGATAGGGTTCTTGAGTATAAAACATTGGTTCTTGAGTTAGAGAGAATTTGGGGATTTGGGGTTGTATAATTTGGGAATTTATGTTTGTATAATGTTTTAAGTATAAAAATTTGGTTATAATACACAGCTGGTCCATGTAGGATGTCCATGTCATCAGGCTTTTTACAACTAAGACGACACATCAGATTTTACCTACGGGGTTAGTACTCCGTTAGTCGCGGACTGGTGGATTCAACGTATGTGAAACTTATGACCGTTGCCAGCCAAAATGATAGTTGGTACCAGCGCCGACAAAAATAAAATAGTTGGGACCAATAAAAACCAATTTTCCTCTTTCTTTTAATAGTTTAAAACACGATGTTATGATTAATTTAACATTAGTATAGTTCATCAAAAACAAACTCGACTCGCTTATGAATGTATTCGGTTTTTGTTTAGTCAATTTTGTTATATCTGAAATCAAATTCTTTTCATTTATTATTCCAAAAAATTTCATTTATTATTCCAAAAATATTATTTTTCCAAGCCGGAAACGAACCCTACATAAAAAGTTGAGTTCGGGTCCGACCGAAAAAACGAACCACTCGCTTAAACTCATTTTTTTGACATATTTGGAAATTTTTCTTGAAACAAACCAGATTTAATAACACGACTAAGAAATATTATAACCCAACATTATATCAATAATTAAAATTAACCAACTTATAATCTTTACGACAAAAACTCTAAAAATATACAAATATAGAGTAAATATATATTTTTTGCTTTCAAATGTTTAGAACACTAAACCATGAACATAATCCTTTAGGTCCTCCACTTCCGTTTATTTTCATGAATTTTATTTTGAAACTATAAATATTTTATAGGGCCACTCGTCGAACCGAACTCGCCCGGTTCAGCTCGCTTAAACGCCTTAAAATAATAAAATATATAACGCGTCATATTTAAAACTAAATTTTTCACTTTTATAGATTAAAATAGTGTTTGGGTAATATAACTTATTAAACCTTTTAAAAAAGAAAAAAAGAGTTTTCATAAGTTGGGATTTTGTAACTTATGTAAAACTCCTTATATAAAGTATAAGGAGGTGTAAATAAGTAATCCCAAACATGCCTTAACTCTCATTAGTTTGTCCTTAATTATTGTTATATCTTTTTAATTATGGTTCGTAAGGATTCAAGTGTTTCAATTTATTTTACGTGTTATTGGTTGTCATTTCAAGTTTAGCTTCAATTTCAATGTGAGTTTCTCACACTCCTTTTTACGCTTTTACTTTTGGGGTAGCATACATATCTTAACAAAATACTTAGGGGCTGTTTGGTATCCTTTTAATGACCATTAAAAGGTTACCCATTAATGGTTCATAACCTCTTAATGGTTAAGAGGTAGCCAAAAGTTAATCATTAAGTGGTAGCCTCTTAGCCATTCAGACTTAAGGTTACCTCTTAACCATTAAGATGTAATGAACCATTAAGAGGCTACCAAACAGCTCCTTAGTTTGAATTCGCTTTGTATATTCAAACTATAATTTGTTATGATAGACGTGTGTGTTTACTTGCTTACTTGCTCAAATATTACGTGTTCATGGTTTCTTAAATAAATATGATCATACGGCCCCATTTGCATTCAGGACCTTGTTATAGTGGAAAATGGACACCCGATCCGAGTACATTGGTTGTTACCAGTTGAAAAAGACATTGTTTGCGCTATTACTACACTAACTTTCATGGGAATTGTATTATTTTTATGTGTTTATATCAAACTTGTGTGAAGTTACCAACTAGTTGACTTTATTTTATATGTATGTTAAATGTACACTTGTTAGATGATGAATTAAGATATTCAAATAATATACAAAGCTGATGTTTGTTTTATTTCCTTCCACTGTATTTGTTTATTTGAACACCTGTGTATTTGTGATTTAAATGAATTAATGATAATAATGTCACTTAATAGTGTCACATGTGTTTCGAGCAATATGTATGTCACACACGGGTGTTTCCGCTTAAGCCGAGGTGTTACACTCATGAAGGACAACAAATGTGGATTTTTGTGTGGTCCACGCTTTTAGCCCTTTGTTCCGGGGTTTATTGAGAAATTGTATATATGATGACCCCACACCTGGATTACATAGCACGATAGCAGGAAATCCAGGAATACCATCTTTAATTCGAACTGGCTTACCGCACGTGTAGTTTGACATCCAATCCCTTTTGGCTCCAAACAATCCTTTCCAATGTTTTAAGAACTGTGGGTTAATGTCAGCAATAACGTTATATTCAGCATCATTAGAATAATTCGTAGGATTCAAGTCTAAACGACCACTTAAATTATTATGTTTTTCTAATGATATCGCCCACATGGTATTTCCATAACCACCTTTGATAATTATTGACAATGGTCTTAACGGGCACGCATCACTCTCAAATGAAAAATATTCGTTTGCCCATTGTTGCATTTATGTTGGTACATTTGTGAAAGACGACAACCAAAAAAAAAGGTAAAAAGGGGTTTGTAAAACTCACCTTAATTATTGTAGGCGAGTAACTAAACGAGAACTTGAAGTTTAAACCAAATGATATTTTTAAACCAAAACATTGTTTCTAAGGGACTTATTTGTATCTAAACCATACTACAATAACTTAGAATAAAACTTTAATTGATATTGTCGAGGGTAACCACGGATATAGCCACGCCCCGAATCTCTCATAGTTATTGTTGTTGTTATTATTATTATTATTATTATTTTCCGTTTTAAAAAAGATACTTGATATTTCATGTGACCCAAGTTCAATTTATGTCATAAGATCATTTTCATTCAACCCATTATTTTATGAGAGGTGCTTTTTTTTATAATTTATAGGGTGATTTAAAGTGTTGTGAGTGAAAAGTTTTTATATTTTAAAAAATGTAGTGGTTTTTCTGTATATTTGAAAAGCTATTGTTCACCTCTTATAATTTTTTAATATATTTTGAAAATAGTTGTGAGTAAATGAAAAAAAATGGTAATAATAAAGGTATAAAAAGTATTATTTAATTGAAAATAAGAAAGAAAATGTAGTGTGTTTAGTGTAATTTTGGATTTATGGATAATGAATATGATGAGAATGCCCTAACATTTAGTTTCAGCGGCACCGGAGTGATGATGAGATATTAGATGAGTAGGTGATATTCACTAGTTGGATCCTTGAACTTAATGAGTTTTAGCTCACCGCACTGTCGTGTCTTCAAGCAAGTGTTCACGAGCGTTAGCCTTAGGCGAAGATTTTCCCAGGATCAAAGGTTAAGTGCATCCCGATTTAGTGAATTTAGGGGGTGTTAGTTTTTTCTCAAAAAAGCTTCCTGGTCTCTTTTGTCTGCGCCGCGCAGATCACGCGCATACATCGAGGCTTGTAGACTGTTTGTTTTCCGGAAGACAATTCATTAAAAAAGATCCGCGCGCCCTCTTCTTGGCACAGACATGGACCACCCACTTCTCACATCTTCTAAGCTATTTCACATATTCATAATAACATCAGACATTTATCTCCACAAACCCTAGCACCCGTATCTCCCACCATCTTCCCCGTCACCCCTCTCCCCACCTCTGGCGCCGCCCTCCACCCGCACCTTCGGTGCCGCCCTTCAACCACACCTCCGACCTCCGTACTCTCCAACCCCACATCCGCCGCCGATCTGTTGAGATATGGCTAGGACTCTGTCCTGGCCTTCTATGGTTGCAACCATCATTGGTGGTGTGTGAGTGTATGTGGATGGATTAGGGTTTACTGACGGCTGATTGTTTAGAGGCACCGACAGTGATATTTCCCGAGCAAAGGGTTGTTGTTGGTCGGCTGGAATAAGTGATATGGTTTAGGAAAGTGTGGTGTATATATTATATCATCATCAATAGAATAACATTGTTTTAGTATTTTTTTAATGACTAAAATTCTTATTATTGGTATTTGGGATGTGACTTTTATAACTAGGCAGAATAAAAACAAAAATTTGATAATGTGAAAATAAAAAAAATTGTTATAATTAAGAGTGTCAATTATATCGGGTTGACAGGTTGATGAGTTTCAGCTTATTTACAAATTTGTGTTATATTTTAGTAGTCTGCAGACGTTAAAAAAACAAATAGTCTTATTCTTGCAAACTGCAGAGGTTTGGTCCACCTATTATGCTACAGATGTATGCAGATGTGGTCCGCAGACTGTAGACATTTTACCTATTAAAAAAGCAAACAACACCTTAGAGCATTCACTTAAGGTCTCTAAAATATTTGTGAGAGAAATCTCTAAAAAAAATTTAAAGAATGGTAAGTGGTTGTGAGTAGAGCAGAGAGAAAATTTAAATATATGGGTAAATTTTGAGTAAATTTAGAGAACCACTGTTGTATTTATATTTTTTAATATATTTGAAAATGGTTGTGAGTGGAGGAGAGAGAAAATATAATGATAAAGATGTAAAAAACTAATATTTAATTGTTTATGATAGAGAAAATATAATGTTTTTTAATGTAATTATAGAGATAGAGATTGAAGATGTGATGTGAATGCTCTTAGTCATTAACCAATTTAAAAGATTCGTTAGCCGTTTAAAAATATTATTATTATTATTATTATTATTATTATTATCTTGGTGTATACTCTCAAAAGTCATCTCTTCTTCTCTCTCTAGAACCAACACGATATTCTGTTCGTCTCAACTCCACTTTCTCTCTCTCTCTCTCTAAAAACCGTTGATTTAACCGCACCGATCAATCCTCTCTGCCATGGTTAATCTCTTCGAACTCTCAATTTCTGTTATCATTCTACTTGGTTGACCGTTGACTTGTTACTCGCTTGTTAATTTCATTAATCTCGTTCATCGATTGCTTAATTTGTAATCTATGCATGTGTTTGTATGCTAATGCGTTGAATTGTGGATGCGTAGTGTTTTTTAGGTGTTATGCGCTCGATATGTTGTGTATTTACTGATATTTAGTGTTGGTGAATTCGAAACCCTAGCTTTGTGAACGAGTAATTGGATCTGAGAGCTTAATTAGTTGTATTGGAGTTGTGTAATTTGATGATTTGGTAGATTAGAGGCTGTTAAAGCTGATAATTAGGTTAATTTGTTGTAGTGGAGCTTGTTTTGTTTAATGTCTTGGATTGATCGTCTCTGTCATGATTAATCTCTTCAAACTGTGTTTCTGTTAGTGTTACTGTTTTGCTTGGTTGATTTGTTACTCGCTTGTTAATTTTGCTTACTGATTGCTTATAATTTGTAATGTGTGTGTGTTTGTATGTTAATGCGTTGAATTGTGGATGTTTGGTGATATGTGTTCGATCTGTTACGTAATGAGTGTTGATGAATTTGAAACCCTAGCTTTTGAACGAGTAATTGGATACGGATTTGTTTTGAAGATGATGTGTTTTGGATTTTGATCTGACTTGCGGTGAGGTTCTGAGACTCTAATTTTGATTTCTGAGAGCTTAATTTGTTGTAATGGAGGTAATTCAGTAATTTAGTAGATTAGAAGTCATTAAAGCTGATAACTAGGTCATTTTTTGCCTGTTTGTTATAGAGGCGCTTGTTTGATTTAATGTATGTATGAAAAAGTGCTAATATATGTACCAGAACTCTGTTGGTAATCAGAGAAATGAATAAAATGATATGATAATTTTAGGTAAACAGTTTGGATTTAGATTCAGTTTGTCACGAGGATATTGTTATATGTGTAGGTAAAAGGTTAGATATGACTGATTTAGGTGTAGCTGTATAGGAGAGCCCAAAATAGTATCTCTTACCTTCCAATCTTCCATGTGCCATAAATGCTTATCATATTCTTGTATTGGTGTAAACTTTATTCTTTTTGTACTTTATAAGTTATCATAAAAATATTGTGTTTAATGACAATGGGACTTAATGCAATTTGAATGTTAGATCATGGTACTATAAGCATGAGTACTTTGTCGTTTTAAGAGTTATATACCTATATAGCTGTAATTCAAACTTATCTGAAAAAAAAAACAGATTACAAAACTGTAAGTTTTGGCTTGCATGGTTAACAAGCCGAGCTTGACCCTGTGCTCGCTTAAGCTCGAGGTCAATTTCTTTAATATAAAAGAGCTTCAGCTAAAGCTTGGCTTGTTTCTAGCTTTATTTCAGAAGTTTGAGCTAAGCTATTTTCTATTTATTTATTATTTTTAAACTTAAGGGTGGAATTGAAATTTAACCTCTTTTTTAATGTTTTTTTTTTGTCTTTTCTAGAAAGTGTCTACTTGGCTTGATACACAAATTGTTAGTGTGCATGAGTTACATTTTACTCAAGTATTTCAGCTATTCACTAACATGTTCATTGGGTCGGATATCAGTTTATTTGATTCGCTTAATACGGTTTGAAATTTTTTTGGCCCTAACCGAACCAAACCAAATTTAAAATTAAGTATAACCAAACTGAATTCAATTGATTAAACCAAACCAAAAACCAAATTCACAATTCGGTTCGGTTTTTACTGGTTATGGATAGTTGGATACGGTTCGGTTTTTGTTTTTTTTGCACACCTTGAGTTATGAAAACATTAGTATCAGTGATCTAATTGAAAGAACTTGAATGGTTATAATTCCAAAGAAATAATTTCACTCAAAACAATTAGCAGATAGTCTCATATATGATAAGACTTTAGTTAGTTGATCAAAATATCTGATCTTAATAACACAGAATAATAATAATTTTTGATATTCTTTTACACTTTATTAAACGAGTCTTCTATGCAGTCATCGCTTTCAATTTTTATAAACAATTAATAAACTTCGATTTGGTGTAGGCTAACGCTGCATCTGGGATGGCTGTGCATGATGAATGCAAGCTAAAATTCTTGGAATTGAAGGCGAAAAGAACCTTCCGCTACATAATATTCAAGATTGAGGAGAAACAAAAGGAAGTTATCGTGGAAAAAGTTGGTGAGCCAGCTAAAAGCCATGAAGATTTTGCTGCTGAACTACCAACTGCCGAGTGTCGTTATGCTGTGTTTGACTATGACTTTGTGACTGAAGAAAACTGCCAAAAAAGCCGCATCTTTTTCATTGCCTGGTAGTACAAGTTTTTAATCTAACTTTTATATGTTTTATATAAAAAAAAGGTAAAATAGAAACGGGTTTGGACGGGTAAAGAGGGTTAAAAAGTTCAATTTACCCCAAGTGTAAATAGGGGTTGCAATTTCCGACATGACCCAACACACGATCTGAAACGACACAAAGATTATCTGGTCTCAGGTTGGCATATCTAACTTGTTTAAATAATGGTTTGTGCTCGGTTTGACTTGTTTAACTCGCTTAGATAAACACCAATTTGTTTATGACCCTTTTAACTTGCTTTTTACAACCCACCAACCCAATAAACTTGTTTCTAGGGGTGTGCATGGGTCGGTTTTTAGTTAAAAACCAAAATTTTGGTTTTTAAGTTGTCAAAAATTGTTGGGTTTCGGTTGAACATTTCAACCTTGTCAACCTGCTAACTTGGCACGATTGATACCTTTCTGTATCACAGTGTATAAATCTTGTGTCATTTATGCCAATTTAGACAAAAACATAGCAAAATTACGAAAATGCCGTTTTTCTTTTCTCTTGAAAAGACAAACAGTTTTAACAGAAAATACGTCAACACCTCATCAAAGATAGTTTTGAATGATTAAAGATAGTGTTGAATGTTTCAAAACTTAAGATCAAGTTGACATATATAATGTATTTAGACGAAATCAGTATGAGTGGAACAAGTTACATACTTGGGTGAGCTATATGAAAATTGATTGTTTGGGTCAACCAAGTGGTATAATTAGTCAAATAAACCGAACCCTGTTGACCCGTTATCTGACCCACCAATCTTGCCACCTCTATGCTTTGAACTCCAAATCATTTTGTTCTGAATTTATTTTGTTTTGTTTTTTTATTTTTGTACCGACTTGCAAAGGTCCCCTGACACCGCAAGGGTGAGAAACAAAATGATTTATGCTAGCTCGAAGGACCGATTCAAGAGGGAACTTGATGGAATCCAGGTGGAGCTTCAAGCAACGGACCCCACAGAGATGGATCTTGATGTTTTCAAAAGCAGGGCAAATTAAATAATTATTATGATCTTGCTCAAGAGAGAGGTTAATAGCTTGTGAGGTATGTGTGTTCCTATCATGTGTTTCTGGTTTCTCTCTCGTTGAAGTGGTATTGTTGCGTTTAAACGCTTTCGTTTTGTTTTCTGTTTACCTTGCAAATTCAGTGATCTTGAGCAAGTATTTTGTTATGTGTTTCCTTCCATGTTCAAAACTTATGACCGGTCTCAGATATTCATGATATTACAATTTGGTTTGTTCTATAATGCTTGGTTGATGGCTTTGATATTCGGTTGATTATTACCTAAATCATACCTGTAAACATTTTATTTTTTTATATTTGTCCTTGAGGAGTATACTCTTCAGATGAAGTTTTATGTTTTAATTTTCATGAATTGTAAAATTATATAAAAAATAGTAGTAAGAAGTGTATTTGGGACCAAACGAATATTTTTTAACAAACTAAACAGGTACCTGATGCCTGATGGGTATGAAACCATGCATGATACAAATTTTCAGTTGTGTATTGTTAATACACCATCTTATAATCTCTGGTAAGAAAGCGCAGTTATTAGCGAATGCCACTAGATTTTCAAACAATTTTATAGAAATGTTACAATAAGCGGTTTGGTTGTATCATGGCTTTGCCATCTACCAGTCTGCTTCTTTCGGCTCTTTAAATGTATGCAACCAAAATGAACCAAGCACTGATTTATGATTTCAACAAAAATACGCTTGAAAGTACTGTTTCTTTATGCCGTTTTAGAGAATCCATTTCATTCAACTAATCCATTTCGTTTTGGTAATTCATATATGTAATTTCATACAAACTAGTTTTTTACCTGGCGCGTTGGGCTGGTTGATATAAGCATAACTGTAACATAGTTACATAGATCATTCATAATTTATAAGGGTTGCATTTTACAATGTTTAAACACCCGACAACGATATTATCAGATTTCTTTCTAAGTGGCACAGTTGTTACTATACTGTTTCGATCGATGTTCAAAAGAAGGCAATGTCGTCACTATGCTGCCTCGGTCAAGTTGATAACTTCTTTTGCAAAACGATTGTTGTACAAAATCGCGGCGATATGTCGGGCCGGTGTTAACTGGATGATGTTGCCCGCTAACTTAAGTCCTACCTTAAGTTATCCAAAACCTTCTACTTCAGCTAGTTATCATAACTACCTGGCCTCCTTTGGAGGATGTGATTCATCTTCTGCATGTGACAAATGCTAATGTTAGAGAAGATGATGTAGTTAGATGATATACATGCATGGTGATGATAAAGGACATCAGTCAATTGTATAACATATCAGATGCTAGAAATTGAATCACAGTTGGTCTTATCTCTCGATTTTAATACTATTTTATTTTAGTTGTTTTAGTAGGCTAGAAACTGATAGATCTGGGCCTAGTCGGAACCCCATAAGGTTTTAATCTGTTTCATGTTTATTCTCTAAATCTAATATAAAAACCCGTTTAGGGGTGTGTACGGAGTGGGAAAACGAAGCTGTATAACCAAATTAAAACTATTTACGGGTTTTATGTTTTTTGTGTAAGTCAAAGTTTAGCTGCCATAATGTGCAAACTGATAATACAGTAATCACAACGGGACACAGTGTCAACATAGAAGTCCAAAATTTGTTTAGAAATGAGAACGTTTCTCCATACGAGAATTGAGTATTTCTACAAAGTAATGCACATAGAATGGATGCTTACCAGTCAGGTTGTAATGCGACCTTTTTTTCAAATCCTTGGCCGGTGTTGTCGGTTGCAGGATTTTTGTAGGCTGCTTGATAGTTAGCGGAGTAGTCTGTGTGTCTGACATGCGGATGCTTGTGGTTTCAGTTGTTTCCCTTTCCTGGACACATTAGCCCCTGTTGCTCATCTGACTACAAAAAAAAAAGAAACCAAATAAGTATTAAATCTGAATTACAACTAACATATGACCTGCTCACAAATAAATGCAATACACATAAACTTTCATCAAAACATATGAGACATGAAACTACTTTGAAGCCGAAGAAGCCCAAATATAAAAAAAAACTAAACCCGAGCTATAAATTAGGTCGAGCACCTGGAGTGCACTAAGGTTTTGACCAAAGCTAATGGTCAGAAGCAAACACCATCAGCAGCATAAACTAAACCTGAAGCTCCCCAATTAAGAATCCTCGGACATACTTGGTTCAAAATTTTGTTGAGTGGAAGCTTAAACTCATCCAAAGATGAACCCTAGGGCTAACAATACTTCCTCAGTCCCACAAAACCTGAAATAATTCATTTTAAATTATAAAATTTGTTATTTGAACAGTGTCATCATTATACATATTGGTTTAAGGCATAGGTGGAAGAGATTGAGATAGAGAGCAATGGTTTGACGGTGGCAACAGAGAAGATTACAGGTGTGGCGGTGGTGAATGATTGGCTAGGTGCATGTTAGCATTTTATTACTTAAGTTTGTGTTTTACTTGTATTATTAGATTAGATAAAGATGATCACACCACATAGCATAGCATAGCATAGCATAGCCATAGTATTATTATACTTGATCCATATTTCCAACAATGGCGGGGGTCATTCGTTCAAACCACTCCCAAACGCTTGTAAGAATCCTATGTATAACACTTCTAAACGTTTTTAGACACATACATTCGAACTCAATTATGGTTTGGGCCTAAACATTTTTTAAAAAGTATAAATTTGTTATTCTCATAAAACGGCTCATGACTTACGACCAAATCAGGCTCAGGTTAAAACATTTTTGTAATCAAGTAATAAGAATTTGTAAGAGCCGAATAAACATCATAAGGCGATTATTATAACCACTTCACTTTATCTCCTACCATTTATGATGTGCACTGCTGAAGTTGGGTTTGTATTTTTATTCCTTATATCTCCTTAATTAAATTATTTAAACTTGATTGACTAAAACATATTAAAATTTTAAATAGAATTTTGGTAAAAAAAAATACGGTTTTTCTAGAGACACCACCCCCTTTTTGCTAAAAATCTCATCAATACGTCATATACGAGACGTATAGCGGGTGTTCCTAGTAAGACACAAAAATAAACCTTAGTTCCATCACTAGATAAGCACTACGGCACGAAGGAATCAAATTGACATAAACCAAAACAGTTGATTTCATTATACAAAATTACCGATGTTTCAGCGATTCAAAAACAAAAAACAATAAATCAGAGAATATAAACCAAAACAGTTGATTTCATTATACAAATCTTCATAAAAACATCAAACCAAACATAACAAAACCTCAACCCCTAAACCACCATCATCTACTTGATTACAAATCACACAACCTCTAACCCCCAAATCCATACAAAGTCCTACCCTGTCTCTTCAACGCATAGACGACATCCATAGCCGTGACAGTCTTCCTACGCGCATGCTCCGTATACGTCACCGCGTCTCGTATCACATTCTCCAAGAATATCTTCAACACCCCACGCGTCTCCTCATATATCAACCCACTTATCCTCTTCACTCCGCCTCTGCGAGCCAGCCTCCTGATTGCAGGCTTCGTGATCCCTTGAATATTATCCCGGAGTACCTTCCGGTGACGCTTTGCTCCGCCTTTGCCTAACCCTTTCCCGCCTTTTCCACGCCCAGACATTGTTGTTCTTGGTGGATTTGGGATTTGCAATATATGTGTGTTGTCGGGTGAGTGATGATAATAATATTATTGGGGAATGTATTTATAGATGGTGGGTGTGTGATGTTGATCCGCGTGAAGGAGTAAGAGATGATGGTGGCCGTTGATTTTGGTGATCTGACGGTTGTGATGAAAGTTGTTGGATTGCGATCCGTGTGGTGTGCTTTCTATTGTGGTGGGTGGGTGGGTGTTTTTTGTTTTAACAGCTAAAATCAATGTTGTAAAGATTGTTATGTGATAGTTAAACGGTGAGGTAGTGATTAGCGATTAATCAGATTACTAGGTCATATGTAGTGGGCGTGAGTTTGGGCGCGAAGGGGCGAGAACACCGCCCCGGCGATTTTTGGGCGAAAAGGGGTGGGGGCGTGATGTTTTTGTCGCCAGAAAAGTATAAGAAATATTATTACTTTTATTATTATATTACTTTGTGTGTGTGTTATATATATGCATACATATATATATATTATTACTATACCATTAAACCCCAAAAACAAATTTTTACCCCTTGCTGACTGGGCGCAACATGGCGCAATTCGCCTCCAATTGTAGCTCCTCTACTATGCATAGCCTTAGGGATTAGTCGGATTAATCAGATTGGAATTTATATGTAAAATTTTAAATATACATATGTATATTGGTGTGAGAGACTAACAATTAATCGAGATTTTACAACACTGCCTTATGCCTACAACTATTTAGTTGCAAGCCGCGCATCATTGTCAGCTGACCAAGCTAGTGGTTATGGTGCGTGTGTTTGAGAAACCATTAATTATGTAGTTATATTTTATGGAGAGAGAGAAATTACCAATAACATGGCCAAAAGATATACTTGGTGGTAGGCATGTTCAAAACGGTTTGGGACTAGGAACCGGAACCGGTTCCTAACCTAACCCTAACCGGTTCCTATATTCAAAACCCCCTTTTAAACCGGTTCCAGGCTCGAACCGGTTAGGGAACCGAACCGGTTCTCCCACCCTCGGACCCCTAACCTATCTAACCGGTTCTTACCGGTTCCTAACCCGGTTCCTGTACCGTAACCGGTTCCAACCGGTTACAGTGTAAAATTTTTATTTTTTTTTTCGTTTTTCGTTTGCGATTTGGATTCTAAACTACGATTCGTATTTGTATAACATGAAAAATAAAAAAAACAATTAACATAAAAATAAACAATTAACTGACGAAGAAAAGACAACTACTGAAGATGTTTGCCACTGAAGACAACTACTGAAGGTTGCCACTGATGACAAGTTGACAACTACTGAAGGTTGCCACTGATGATAACTACTGAAGGTTGCCACTGATGACAACTACTGAAGGTTGCCACTGATCACAACTACTGAAGACTGCCACTGATGAGGAATACTCATCAGTGGGAAAGCTGCCACTGATGAGGAATACTCATCAGTGGGAACAGTCATCAGTTGAATCAGTGGGAAAGCTGCTACTGATGACAACTACTGAAGGTTGCCACTGATGAGGAATACTCATCAGTGGGAACATTCATCAGTTGCGACTTCTTCCTCGGAATTACTTGTAGAAATGCCTTCTTGTTCGTCGTGCACTCGAACATCAAGTGGTGTTTCATCTTCGAGAGTGGTTACGTGTTGAATACGATCGATTGAGTCCAAGTGATCCTTTAAGCAAATGCACATCTCCACCGACTCCGAATTTAGTCTTGTTCTTCTCACCCGAGCCGGCGGTGAGTGCAATTTTTACACATACACAACTCAAAATACCGCATACAAATATACTAACACAAGATAAAATTTACACGTACACAATTCGAAGTATCACCTACACTAAACATATATAAAACTACACACGATAAAATTTGCATATACAAAATTCGAAATACCACCTACACAGTACTTGTATGAACCTACACACAATAAAATTTAAACATACACAATTTGAAATACCATATATATGAACCTACACAAATCACAATGTTAACCTGCATATACAAAACTACTTCATGTTATAGCCTACCCATTTGTATTTAACTACACATATTACAATATTAACATACACAAACAAAAGCTGTAGATACAACTAATAGTATCAAATTAAACTCGTAAAATATTCTCAATGTATGAAAAAAACCATGTTTTTTTATTTAATTATTTTTTAATAAATCTTTTTATGTGTAGGTAAATACGAGTTCCGTATTGGTGCAAATAAAAGAAATCAAGAATCAATGTAGGTGAAAATAAGTTATGTGTTGGTGAACACAAGTTACGTGTAGATGAATGTAAATTAACTAACCATTTGTATAAGTGAGCATGAGTTATGTGTAGATTATTATATTACTTGTGTAGATGAAATTATTATCATTTACTTGCATATACATTGTTTTTCATATGCATATAAAATATAATAAATGAATATTATGAAACTGTGAATTTAAAAAAATTGATTATGAAGATATTCATTAAAATTTTTATTAGAAGACGTGTTTTATGTAAAAACCGATTTATTTTTTCTAAAAATTTGTAACCTTCTAAGATAATTAATGTGGAGAACAATTTAGGAGTTACGAAATTAATGCTTTGAAACAACTATAAGGGAGACCAAGTTACCCTTTGATTATAAATATGTGGTATATTATTTTTCTCTTAATTACAAGTTTGCCATTATCATTATGCATTATTGATTTGTTTAATCAATGGTTGAGATCGACTTCTTGCATTTCTCACTATATATTACTTCTCGAATGAACCATCCCCTATATATATATATATATATATATATATATATATATATATATATATATATAGAGTTTGGATCAAATACAAATGAAATTAACGTGAGAATCAAGTAGAGTAATTATGTAATTACATCATAATGTAATTACATAATTACTCTACTTGTATATATAATTACTCCACTTGATTCTCATGTTTAGCACGCTAATTTAATTTTTACAGCATCGTTCACCGAGCCGGCGGTTACTGTTGCTGCTGACTCTTCGGCGGCGTCCGCGACGGACACCATGCCTCCGCCATCGACTGCGGCGGAAACCATGCCGCCTCCGCCATTGGCCTCGACGGCTGGACCTTCAGGTACGCGCGGGGCTTCTCGCCGATCTTTGTTACCTTCCCATCTGCCTGACCTTTTGGATGGATTTCCCTTAGGTTCAGGTGATGGGTTCGGTGGCTATCGGCCTGTGATCGACCCTACAGGTGCGTAGGGTTCTTTTGTCCTTTATGTAATTTTTATCATCTTTTCCTAACTGCTTTGTTTCTTTTGCAATGTCGGATTCCAATGAAGTGTATGTTCCAAGATGGAACATACGCCGAGGAACAACCCTTCGCACACCTGTGGAGTGCGTGGACTGGGCTCGCCACGCTGCTCCCCATGGTGCGTTGGGGGAAGCCATGGTTAGCTATCAGGAGGGTAGGCTAACCAACGAGCTTCGGGTTCTCCTGGCCCGGATGCAGCCACGCGTCGAGCTGCTTTGTCGTGAAAACGACAAGTTGAAAGCAGCTCGTGTTAAAGAAATATCTCAGGCGCGTGCTCTCCGGGAGGAGAACCAAAAACTGACCGCAGTATCTGCGGAGAAGGAGAAGGCCTTCAAGGCCCTCGAGGTTGAGGTTCAAGCGCGACTCGAGGCCCGCTCCAAGGCTGCCCAAGCTGTTAACGAACAGCTTCGGCTAGCTAAGGAGACTGCGAGGAACGCGACCGAGAGGGCCACCAAGGCTGAAGCTGTTGTTGAGCCTCTCCGCCTGGAGAATGAAGAACTTAAAGCTAAGTTAGAGGCTCTTCAACAGGCTCATGATGCCTTGGCTATGGAGGATGCGAAGAAGCTTCAAGAGATCCTGGACCAGAGGGGTGTGCTTGCGCAGACCGAGCGGAAGCTTAAGGGCGTTGAAGAGGCCGTTGCAAAGGATGTGCTTCTCGCCAATCTTAATAAGAACGAAGCTGAACGCGCCTGCACCCAAGCTCTGGCTGCCAAGGAATGGCTTCTTCGAGAAGCGTTGCCTCAGGTATTTTAGCTTTATGTCGTCACGCTTTCCTTTGTAGAATAGAAGTTCTTATACTTGTACATTTTTTGTAGGTTGTGCATCGGGTCTTTTCAGAGACATCTTATGACGATGCTATGAGCGCAGCCCTCAACGCTTCTCATGAGGATGAGGAACGGACCGGCTTCCTGCTTGGTCTAGGGTTTGCTGCGAAAGGCGTCCCGCCTTCCAACTTCCCTTTGTATAATGCGGATACCGAAACTATTTATGACCAAGCAGTGAACCAGTATGCTGCCTTCCCGCATCCGGTGGTGGAGAAGGTAAATGAAATTGCTGCTGCTGATGATGGGCTTGCTGTCCTTAGAGCTTTCCTTGAACCGTCACACTCTGCTGATGGTGCGGGTCCAAGTGGGAGTGGTCCTGAAGCATGATCCAAAAGATCCCTTTCCACCACTAGCGTAGATATTTGCTCTTGTACTTCTTTTGTATGCGGGTATATACCCAGCAATGTTTGTAATATTCAAGTTGATGAAATAAAGAATGTGTTTGTCCTTTTCTTTGTTTATTTAACGCATGTTTACACTTAGCAATTTCTTTAGTACTTAGATAAGTTAACTTTTTGACATGGTAAATTATAAGTTTATTTTTGCTTCCTCTTTCATGATTGTGCGGGTAGGACCGTCACTTGCACTTAGTAGGATGGCTAAACTTACATTTATCCTGCGTGGAAGTTTTCCTTATCTTTTCCTTGAAATTTTCTAAGTGTTCAGAATAAGTTAACCTTTGAACGTGGTAGATGATAGGTTGAAGTTTTGCTTCCTTGTTTGTGATTGTGCGGGTAAGACCGTCACTTGCACTTACAAGGATGGCTAAACTTTACTTACATCTGACCTGCGTGTAGGTTTTCCTTAGAACTTTTTAACATTTTTAGCGTTGTGTTTATGCGGGTTTTGCCGCCTTCCACACGCAACTACTTACTTCTTCACGCATTGGTGCGGTGAATACCGGCACATGGGAAGTTCATAAGTTAAAGGTAAGGCTATCAACACATTGTGTAAGGAGAATCATTTCCATTAGAAGTGGCTCTAGGCCTTTTCTTTACAAGTTTGGAATTGATCTACATATAACATTTGCGTAATTGAGCTCCATTCCATGTTCTTGGGATAGGAGTGCCATCGAGCCTTTCAAGCCGGTATGCGCCTTTTCCCAGGACTTCTTTGATAATGTATGGCCCTTCCCATACCGGGGCCAGCTTTCCTGGGCGCTCTTGGTTTAAAGCCTCGTTGTTACGCAGTATGTAGTCTCCTTCATTGAAGTTGCAGAGTTTTACCCGCGTGTTGTAGTACTTTTGCATTTGTCGTTTGTAATTTTCTTCACGTACTGCGGCTAAGTCTCTGCGTTCCTCGGTTAGCATAAGGTCTAACCGTCTTTCCGCATCATTGTCTTCTGGCTGGATCAAGACCCTTGGTGAGGGTAAACCAATTTCGACTGGGACCATGGCTTCAGTGCCATAAGAAAGACTGAACGGGGTTTCCCCCGTACTGGCCTTTTTCAGCGTTCTGTTTGCCCAAAGGACGTGCGGGAGCTCGTCCACCCAGCCGGATCTGTGTCTCAAGAGTCTTTTCTTTATGCCATCGACGATGCTCTTGTTTGCTCTTTCCACCTCACCATTACCTTGCGGGTGTGCCACTGAGGTAAAGGTGTGGGTGATTTGAAGTTCTTTCAGCCACTGCTGTAGCTTCTTGTCAGCAAAGTTGGTGCCGTTATCGCTCACCAGATTCTGTGGAAGTCCAAAACGACAGATAATAAATTCCCAAATAAATTTTTTGATATGTTTTGCGGTTGTTTGGGCTAAAGGTTTTGCTTCTATCCACTTGGTGAAGTAATCGATGGCTACCACTAGGAACTGAACATTTCCTGCTGCTGTGGGAAATGGGCCTGTCACATCGATGGCCCACTTCTGAAATGGCCACGAAGAAGTGACTGGAACAAGTTCTTTCTTCGGGCGATGCGTGTTGGGTGCGTAAAGCTGACAAGACCTGCATTTTCTAATGTATGCCAGTGCATCCGTATGCATCCCCGGCCAAAAGTATCCCGCATTGTTCAGTTTAGCCACAACAGCGCGGGGACCTGCGTGAACTCCACAGATGCCTTCGTGTGCTTCCCTTAAGAGGTAGTCAGCATCTTGGTTGTTCACGCATCTTAAAAGTGGGCCAAGAAAGTTACGTCTGTAAAGGTTGTCATTGATGAGTTGATAATTCAGTGCTTTACAGCGTAGTTTTCTTGCCTGTGTTTTTGATTCTGGTAGCGTTCCTGCTGCAAGGTAATTTATTATTGGTGTCATCCACGTTTCTGTACCGGTTTGGATGACACAAATTTCCTTGTGCGGGACTGATGGTGCTTCGAGGAGTTCAATGCGGATGTCCTTTCCCAAGTGGGTGAAGGCTAGTGATGCAAGCTTGCTTAACGCCTCCGCAGATTTGTTTTCGCTGCGCTTGACGTGTATGACTTTACAATCATTAAAATCACGCATAAGGGTTTTTACCTGGGCGAGGTACAGGGCCATTGTGTCGTTCACAGCCGTGTACGTCCCATTTATCTGGTTGGCTACCAGCATGGAATCCACGTGGGCTTCCAAGTTTTTCACTCCCATTTTACGCGCAATTCTCAATCCGGCCAAGAATGCTTCGTATTCGGCTTCGTTATTCGTACTTGGGAAATCCAACCGAATAGCGTAAGTATATTCTTGGCCTGCTGGGTTGGTTAATTTTAACCCTGCGCCTGAACCCTCGTTATTGGCTGCTCCATCAGTGTAGAGTCGCCAGATATCATTGATGTCCTGTGCTGGGGAGGGTTGAGCCTCCTCCTGGCACTCTTTCTCCCGCGTAGCGGGGACTTCTGCAATAAAATCGGTCAGGACCTGGCCTTTTATGGCTGGTCTTGGCTTGTACTTAATTGCATATTCTCCCAATTCAATTGCCCATTTGGCTAGACGTCCCGATAATTCGGGTTTGCCTAGAACGTTTGAGAGTTTGAAGTTGGTGAGAATGGTGATTGGGTGGCCCTGGAAATATCGTCTTAACCTGCGTGAAGCGTGTATAAGTGCTAAGACTAATTTTTCGAGGGTAGAGTACCGGGTTTCTACGTCTGTTAGTACACGGCTAACATAATAGATTGGCATCTGGATGCCTTTTCGTTCTGTTAGCAGTACTGCCCCGGTTGCTCTATCTGTTGCGGAAAGGTATAGGATTAACTCCTCTCCCGCTTGTGGTGCTGTAAGTGTTGGGAGTTCGATTAGGCGTGACCGAATCTCCTGAAAAGCTGCTTCCGCTTCTGGTGTCCAGCGGAAGTGCGTTTTCTTCAAGCAGTTTCTTAATGTTGACACGAAAGGAAACGACTTATCTGCATGGTTTGCCAAAAAGCGATTAAGTGCGACTAGTCGTCCATTTAGTGTCTGAGCCTGTTTGATGGTGGTCGGTGATTCCATTTTAACAATGGCTTCGACCTTTTCAGGGTTCGCTCTGAAGCCATCTTTAGTAACAATGACTCCCAAGAACTTCCCTTCTTCCATCCCAAATGAACACTTGCTCGGGTTGAGCTTCATGTTTATCTTTCTGAGCGTGTTGAAAGTTTCTTCAATGTCTTTCAACATCGCTTCTGGCTCGGGGCTTTTGATGACCAAATCATCCATATAGACTTCCAAGTTTCTCCCGATTTGGGCATGAAACTCTTTGTCCATCAGGCGTTGGTACGTGGACCCTGCATTCTTAAGTCCGAAGGGCATCATTTTATAACAAAATGTACCATCGGGCGTCCGAAACGCGGTTTTGTCCTGGTCATCTACGGCCATGTGGATTTGGTGGTACCCCTTATACGCATCCAAGAAGCATTTAAGGCGAAATGGTGCCAACGAATCCACCTTAAGATCAATTTCTGGTAACGGATAACAATCTTTAGGGCATGCTTTGTTCAAATCTTTGAAATCTATGCACATGCGCCATTGTTTGTCATTCTTCGGTACCATTACGGGATTTGCAACCCATGTTTGATATTTACTAACGCGTATGATGCCTGCGTCAAGGAGTTCCTTGACTTGGGTTCTACACGCGTTAGTTTGTTCAGGCCCCATTACTCTGCGCTTTTGTACGACTGGCGTAACAGCCGGATCGCACTTGAGCTTATGCTCCGCCTTACCTCGGGGTACACCAGTCATGTCAGCTGGTGTCCACGCAAAGATGTCGGCGTTTTTCTGCAGTAGGCGTTTGAGTAAGGTGCGGGTGGGATCAACGATTGTTGGTCCAATGGTAACGGCCTGGTCGGGGTATTTGCCATTGAAGGCCCATTTTTCCGGTTCGGTGATGGTTGGTTTGGCCATTTTTGGTTTGGGTTTAGATGAGACAGATGCGATGCATACCTGGGGAATGCCAGTGATCATCGCTACACCCTCAGCTGTTGGCCATCCCATCATGCCGTGGACTGAAGATACCACGGCGTTGAATCTTGCCATCCCGTCTCTTCCGAATAGGATGTCGTACGTGTGGTGTGGCTTTCTCATCACGACAAAATCCACGTATTCTGTGCGTGAATGATTCCCATCGGTAAGAGTAACGGGGAAAGATAGGATACCCAGGGGGGTTTCTGTGCTGCCATCAAACCCTTCCATTGAAGCGTAGACCGTTTCCAGGCGCTCTTTGTCTTCATCATCCAGCTTGTCAAAGAACTGCCTGTACATCACCGTCGACGAAGCGCCGTTGTCAACAAGAGTGCGGGAAGTGATGTAATGCCCCAGCTGGCTTTTGATGACGATGGGGCCTTCTTTGCTGGGGCCTCCTGGCACTCGCGGGAAGCGCACCTCAGCTTCCTTCCACGCGCATGGTTCTGTCGCTCGTCTTTTTCTTCCTCCGACCTTGCCATGAACCATGTTGATGCTGATGTCGACGGGCTTTCGTCCGTTACCTCTGTACCGGTTGTCATTTCTTCCTCCCTTCCTGATTGATGCCACGAGATGTGCAAGTCTTCCATCCTTCACAAATGTCTCAACAATATCCTTCAGGGATGTGCACTCTTCCGTACCATGACCCTTTGTCCCGTGGAAATCACAGGATTTGCTCTGATCCGCATTAGGTTTCTGCCGGATCAATGGGGCTTTTGGCCATGGCAATTTCTCCGTGGCAAATATCTCCGTGACGCTCTTGGTGAGTGGCGTCCACCGGTGTTTTCGGTTTGAAGGGTGTGTGTTGTCCCTTCCACCAACAAGAGGGCGAGAGCTGGATGAGGTGTCAAAGTTTACCCTTGACTGCCAAATACCTAGCCGCCTCTTTTTGTTTTGCCGGGCGGTCCTAACGTTGTTTTCCCTTGTCCTCTGCGTGTAGAGGTGAGTATTCTGGGGAAGATCTCTTCCCAGCTGCTTCTCCGTCTCGGCAAAGCGCTTGGCTGCCGTCATGATGGCATCCCATGTGGATGGCATGCCGTCCTTACCAGTTAATGTGCGGATAAGCTCTGGGTACTCGGCGCCCTGGATGAAAGCGGCGCGAACGAGATCTTCACTTACGTTGCCCAGACTCAGTTTCTTGGAGTTGAAGCGGGTGATGAAGTCGAGTAAAGATTCATCCTCCTCTCTCGCGCAGTTGAGGATCGTCCACTGCTCTTCAGTATACTTCCTCTGCTGGCTGAAGTGCTGGCTGAACTTATTCTGAAAGTCCGCCCAGTCATATATATGGTGGACTGGTAAACGATCGAACCATGCCCTGGCTGCTCCGACCAGAGTCATCTGGAACATGTAACACCACGTGGGTTCCGTCCAGTTACTGACGGTAGCCCCTGCAATGAACCTGTTCAAATGGTCATCTGGGTCGAATAGACCATCATAAGTGCCAATGTTGGACATTTGTTTGGCACTTCTCGGGGCAATTGCTTCTGCAATGTCCCTTGCAAATTTTGACTTTCCTGCAATCGTAGCAGTTGGTCTGAAGGTTTTGGAGAAGTCACGCGGGTTTTTCTCCGCGTTTGTTGGTTTAAAGGCTTCCCCAAAATTCCTTTTTGGCTGGGGGTCCGTTTCCTTACGCTTCCCTTTCGCCATATGGCGAGGGTTTGCATCGGTGTCGGACTCCCTCTCGTCGTCTGAGTACTCGCCCTCGCTGTTCATAATGAGGTGTTGGCGAGTACTGTCGAATTCGTCAGCCTGTTGAACTGAACGCAAGCGTTCGTCCAATTCAGCTTGGAACTCTTTCTGACGTGCTTCGGCCCACGCCTTCACTTGATCTAGTGTTTGGCGAGGGACCCTCGTTCGTTTTTCCAGCTGGGTATCGGTGAACCCCAGTGGAATATTTACTCCACTTGCCCCGGCTTGGGTAGTCGGGGTAGTGTTCGTAAGGATTGTATAACCGCCGGTGTTCCCCCCAGTTGCTGGGGTTGTTACCGGGGTTTCTTGGTCGGTTACTGGCCTTTGGACCGGAGTAACGTTAACAATTTCTTCAGAAAATTCGAAAAAACTAAATTAGTGCTAGCTTTTATGCACGGATGGCGCCAATGAAGAAACACTAAGTGACCCGGTACAGATTATAGATAATCTGGGGGTTAAGTAATGTTTCCCACGGATGAGATCTAGCTGAGAAGGCTGTTCTTCAGGAGACCTGCAAAACAAACACCGTAAGCTCGTCACTGAGAAGGGGGGGGTTCCTCCTTGTGACCACCCTCCGGCGTGAGAATCAGACTAGGTTGCTCTGAATATAAGTTTATAATAAGTTTCTGTATAACATTTCTGTATATTAATAACTTTCTTATAATAAGTTTATCAATTTTGACAACCGGCATTTTTAACAGAATGAATGACCCAAACGGACACGAAGTCATGTTTTAATGGACAAAAAGGTGTTTACAAGTCAACTTAACCCAACCGGCCAGTTTTGACCCGCATTAAAAAATGACATGTTTTGACCCCCAAACGGACATCTCTGTATATTAATAACTATCTGTATCGGTTTGAAATAATGAAAGTAGTCAAACATTTACTAATTAAAATAAAAGAAATCAGAAATTACCATTGACTTTGTGTCTTCATCTGTTTCAACTTCAGAATCAGATGTCGATGATGCCGAAACCTCAATGTCTTGGCTAGGCAATGCCTTATTTGACCTTTTTTCTTCTTCTTTCAGTTGCTTAAACCTATTCATATTTCAATCGCTTCTAGTTAGCAAATTGCTTCTAATCCCATGATACAAGATTAAAAGGGAACGAAATTGCTAGGAAATTGCAAATGCAGAAGCTGGCCCGTGACGTGAGCTACACGAGATCGGCTCGTTAAAAGCTTGAATCGAGCCGAGCTTAAACGAGCTCGAGCCTTACAATAAGCTCGTTTAATAAACGAGTCCGAGTTCGAACTTCACTAATCAAACTCAAGCTGGCTCTTAAGCCTAAATGAGCCTGTTTTTTATATAATTTTTATTACCGAGCTGAGCTCGAACCTAGTTGAGCTTGGGCTAGGCTGGGCTCGTTTGCACCCCTATTTCTGACACCACATGAACCTAACACAAGATTCGAGGGTTTGGGTTTAGGCTGAACTGGCTCGGGTCAATTTCCCGTCAAACCCGTGATCATGTTTAGCTAAACTGGTTGTGTTTGTGTCAACCAGTGGGTTCATGGGTTGACCCGTTTAACCCATTAATTTTTTCTTATTTTCTAAAAAAATATATCTTATTTAGTAACGTGTGGTGTCATTTTGGGTATTTGTTATGCCAAAATTTATAAGTGTAAAAATAAATTTGCACAGTTTAAACATAATTACGTCAAAAAAATATACATATATTTAGAGCTTTAACTTATTGAAATGCAAAGGAAAAATATAATACTTTTCTTTTTATTTTCGGGTTAAACAGTCATGTTTGGATTCATGTGTTACATGATATTCATATTCGACATATTCGTATCGTGTCATTTTGGGTTCGTGTTGGGTTAGACCCGCCAACCAGTGAACACGGCCCGTTTAGCAGCACTATAGATCTTATAAAGTTATATCTAACCTATCACCAGGCTCAGATGATTGAGAAGAAGATCGTTTTGCACGACCTGCACTTATTATTCCACTTGCATTCTCACTTACAACAGGCTTTGCACCTCCTAATTTCCTTAACCATACTTGTTGGGCAGTACTGAGCACATTGTTTGTGAACCTAATAATAAATTTATTAATTAAAATTTATCAAAAAGGTTAATGCAGTATAATTATAATATACTTTTGTAAACAATAACTTCTGTTTGTTTAAACAAGTGAAAACTGACCAGTAAATTGATAATCCTGATGGGACAGACAAAGCAAAGTATCCAATCATGAGTGGAAGGAACTTGAAGACAAGAAGTGTGTTTTTCTGAGCTGGATCATCAGTCTGCCAAAATAATTAATATGTACGATATTGATATATAATATAAAAGATATTAAAATAAAATAAAAAGTTAGTTCTCACTTGTGGTGGCTTCATGATTTCCATAGATACATACTGAGAAATAACAAGAAGCACTGGTAGAACAAGGTAGGCTGCTGTATCATGCCAACCTAGAGGTGGATGCCCATCCTGCCAATAAAAGATAACATGAAATAAACGCTCCTTAAAAACGATGTTAACCTGGAAAACCTAGAAACCAATGAGCAGGCGACAAGTGTAAGCGTGAGGGTATTTGCGTCCATTTACAAACGCAAGTTTTGGATGCCCATAATAGCACCATACGCGCGCAGCGCGCACACACACACGTGTTTTCATTACCACAAATGGAAGGAGCCAAGATATTCCTGATCCACTTTGCCGAGCAGCAATTGTTGTGGGGCCTCCCAAAGAAGGAATCCAGAAAAAGCCCTCGGTCAGCAGTCCCTTAAGAATAACAAGTTTGCAGCAAATCAGCAACTACCCTTTCAGAATACATACATCACTATGCACTTGACCAATAGTTTTGAAAAAAAAATGCCTTTATTTGTAAACTGATACAAATTGTCTCTCAAAAGACAAACTGAAGGATTTGATTAAATCAAGTACATTGATATTTTAAAATGAGTACTAATATACAAAAACAAAAAGTAAATATGTATTGGAAGCTTAGAAATTGAGGTAAATAACTATCCATATTTTCAGTTGTGTATACCTCATTTGCAACATTTGAAAGAGCTTGATACAAGCCTATCCACACTGGTATTGTGGCCAATGTTGGTAAACATCCTGCCATCACGTACACAATAAATCAGAAGTGCTTGTACAAATTCATATTACTAACAATGGAATTAATCAGTTAAGTAAATAATATACATGCATAAATAGATAATATTAATAGAATATTTTGATTTAAATGCAATCCTTAATACAAACCTGCCAAAGGATTGACCCCTGCCTGTGTATATAACCGTGATGTTTCAAGTTGTATTCTTTCCTGGAAGGATACCAATATTGTCAAACACAAATACATACACACGTATACATACACACATATGTGCATACATAAACAAAACATTTAATGAGAACTTTAGAACAATCTCCTCAATTTTAAAACACGAATGCACATAAGAGTTTTGTTACATCATACATGATATGTTAACTTTAGCATAGAAACCATCAATTTGTGCTAGTGTAACATATAAGACTGTAATTTATAAGTTCACCTGATTTCCTGCATATCTTTGCTGAATGGCTTTGATCTTTGGCTGCAGGTTTTGCATTGCCAGAGTGGACTCAACCTTTAAACAAGTAAATTCACCAAAAATTATATATAAAAGTGAGAAAGAATATATACTTTTAAGTAAAATCCAACAAAATAATGCATAGAGAGGAAGTTACCTGTTGCTTTGTTAACGGCAAGGTTGCAAGTTTAACAATAACAGTAAGTAATATAATTGCAAATCCATAAGAATATGGCACATGAACTGCAGACAGTCCATCTTTCAGTACCTGGTAAAGATGGTGCAAGTTGACATCAATATATTAACATTAACAACTAGAAAAATAGAACTTCTAGTCAACTTTACTAAATAAAACTAAATCAATCTTCTATCATATAGGATATTTTACACAAGCAGGCACATTATCAACAGACTGTTTATGACACAAAAAATGGCCATTCCTAAGCATGTGATTGTAGCTAAATTGTGTATAGGAGTGTTTGGATGTGCCTTCTAGTACCAACTACCAACTATCTGATCATTATGACTCCATATTGTAATCAAAAGTTTTTTTAATGTTTAGATCAATAGATTTTGTAACTCAGTATATGGCAATTTAAGGGTCAACTAACTATTTTTATGCAGTTCATAACAAAACTGATTGAAAAAATTCAAAAGAACTGAAAACTGTCTTGGTTGTATAATATTTTCTAAGTTAACAATAATGATAAAACACTAACAAGAAACTTATAGTTTTATAATAGAGATAGAATATTGATTAAAAAACAAACTTAAAGATAAATGAGAAATCAAAGAATAATAACTAAACTAGGCTAACACTAATTATCAAATGATAAAATTAAATCACTTATTTTCTCTTCCTCTAACCTAGTAACCTAATTTACTTATATTTAACAGTTACGCCTATCTAGCCAATTTAACTTTTCTTCCTGAATCCAGAACTTGTACACCTATCATGCAATCACAGCTATTTATAGCAACAATAACCAAACATTATCTCCTATTAACCTAATTTTACTTCTATCTTACAGTGATGTCTGTCTAATCATTTTAGTTTTGCTGCATAAAATCACAATTTGATCACCTACCATGTGATCACAGATTCACAGCATAATATAACAACAATAACCAAACACCATCTCATATAGGGGTGCAAACAAGCCAAGCCGAGCCGCCCACGAACTACTCGAGTTCGGATCAATAAAAAGCTTGAAAGGAGCCGATTCGAGCCTCAAATAAAGCTTGTTTAGTTATCTATCCTGAGCTCAAGCCTTGTATATAAATCTCGTTAGGATTGTCGAGCCTTGTGTATTTATAAGTTTTACCTCTTTTGGACATATACGTATTAATTTCACACTGCAAAGCTCAAGCTAAGTTTTGGCTCGTTTAAGATACAACACGGGTGGCTTTTTTAAGGTTTTTCTCAAAATATATAAAAATAACTAAAACATATATAAACTAGTTACTAAATAATAAATGAGCCGAGCCCGAGCTTGAAAGAACAACTCATGAGCCGAGCTCAAGGCTAGTCGAAGCTAGGCTCGGCTCGGCTCGGCTCGTGAACACCCCTAAATTCTCATATGATCCATATTACTAGTGACTAAAGCTAAAACTATTACATGTTTTAATCTAATCAGTAATCACAGCTAATTACTACAACAAACAATCAATACACACAGTACATGAACAAACTACCTTCAAAACAACTTCCATAGCATCCGATATAAACCCGAACCATCCAACGGACTTCTGCACCGTCGATTCTCCAGAAACCGAAGCCACAGAGTCCACAGCAACCGCCGCATCAGCTAACGTGTACAAAACACTCTCCGTACGCCTAACAATTGCCGCAAAATCAACCGAAATGCCGTCGTATGACGTAACCGAAGGAAGTCCGTTGAAGCTGAACTTGATTCTGGTATGTATGAGCTTACTAGTCCTCGGAGAACAACGGCCGTGACGAGATAGTGATGGAATAGGTGTTCCGATGAAGGATGATGGAGGTGACACGAGTGATTTTGCCATTAATGAGGGTTTGAAGGTTTGCTATTATTATTATTATTATTCAGTAACCGTTTTTCATTTGGTGTGTGTCAGTGTGTGTGTGTGAAGAAGATGAGCGTGTTTTATCCGTTTTTTGTGTGATTAGAATTTAGAAATAATAAAAAATAATAATATTATGGGGTAAATGGGTGACTGTGGGATGTTTTGTAACTACCACCGGCCTCCACGCTACGGGCGCCCTTGGGCGCGGCACGCAGATGGGGCGCAGAACGTGGCGGGGGTTACAACGATGGATGCCGTTCTCTCTCTTTCTCGCGCGCGCGCATATATATGTATCTATAATATATATAAACGAATATATAAAAATCTTACGTGTCGCGATGTGGTCGCTCCCCCTTTTTTTGGAGTCATCAGATTTGCTTTACTTTTAAATGAAGATTTCTCATGCATTTGACCTGAATTCATGGGTATGGGTCTTACCAAACCCAGATATTTTTTAAACGGGTTATAACATCTCATTAAATTAAAAATTATTCTCACCAAATTATTTATGTAAAAATCCTATAAAATGTGATATAATAAAAAATAATATCTTATTATTTTAAAAACGATATATATATTATTTAAATTAAAAAACCAATTTGATAGTAAAAAAAATAAACGGGTCTTGAGTCTCATCAAACCATAAGTATAATCAAACCATAAGTATATTATTAACTTTCATAAATATTATTTATAATTAAAAAACCAATTTCATAGTAAAAAAAATAAACGGGTCTTGGGTCTCATCAAAACCATATAGCTTTTAAACCGGGTTATAACATCTCATTTATTTGTGAAACAATTTATCATCAAACCATAAGTATATTATTAACTTCCATACAATAAAAAAATATAAATTAAAAAAAATAAATAAATATTATAACAAACAATATAAAACAACCCCCGTAATACGGGGGATAAAAACTAGTATGTGTATATATATATATATATAAAAGAGTTCAAATAAAAAACAACTGTTTTGTGAGAAGTGTGAGAAAAGCTTTAAAATAAAACAAACCACCTAAATATGACACTATACAATGTAAATATGAAATAATACAATTATTTACAACTACCAATCTCAACCACTAGAATATAGATCCAAGGGTCTATTCTTATTCTTCTCACAAAAATATTGTTTTTTACATTAACCTTACCCTATATATATATATATATATATATATATATATATATATAAGAGTTCAAATAAGAATAATGGGTTTCCTAAGAATGGTAAGAACCAGCAAATTTTTGACATTTGACATTACAAAATTATGATGAAAGAACAAATATAGGAAACTATGACAGTTTTTGGTAATTTTAAATCTCAACCATTGTTTGACATAATCCAATGGCTATGATTTATTCTTAATCTTCATAGGAAACTACTTCTTTTTTAGGATAACCCCCCCTACACACACACATGTGTGTGTGTGTGTATAATGGGCGCTAAAAGGCTTTAAACCATAGCATAGTGTTATGAAGAAGAGCTTCGAAGCTTTTTTTTTTACGTGACGATGACGTGACACTATGGAGGGGTTTCGATACCCCTCATCATAGAGAGCAGCCTTAAGGTTATGACACGTCACACTAAACAAAAAGGTTGGAAATGTTAACAACCAACCTTTTGTACGCGGGTGAACATAAACCTAGTAAGACACGTGAGACACGAACCAATTAGACCGGATTATTTAAAATGGGGTGGTTCCAAGGTTATGAGAATACCATTAGTTGGGTATGGGTCGGATATTGTGGGTAAGACCTGTTTGCTCCTACAGGGGTGATCATAGACCAGGTAAGTCCCGTGAAACCTAAAATTTACGATATGGTTGGTTGCGGTCGTGAGAATACCATTAATCGGGTTCGGGTCAGGTATTGAGGGTAAGACTTGTTTGCTCCGATAAGGTGAACATAAACCGGGTAAGACCCGAACCGATCAGACTCGGTTATATACAATAGGGTCAGGTAATGAGAATACCATTAATCGGGTATGGGTTAGGTCTCGCGGAAAGGATGTGTTTGCTCACCCTACTCCTGTAAGTTGTAAGATTATTTAGCTGACAAAAAATATTCTCGTTTTAAAATTTCAGCCTAAGAATCTAAGATGACTAGAGTATAGCCCAAAACATTAATGAAGTTTAGCCCAAACCAGTAAACATTATTTTCAAACAATAGCCTAGGATAATATGATATTGGCCCATGATCCCATATGTTTGATTGGGCCAAGACTAACACACTAAAACTTAAATCATAGAGGGTGGGCTGTGGCCTGTGGGCACCTAAGAGGCTAAGAGTAAAACTAAGAGCCTAAGACTGAGGTCGAAAAGTTAAATTCTTCAAACCTAAGATGACCAAATTCTTGTTACCGTTATGTCGTGTCGAACTCAAATAAAATCGTGATATATTTGGGTCATGTTTCAGGTCGACCCTTTTTATGTACATTTATGATTATGAGTAACACTTAGTTAAGGCCATCTTTGAAATTCCTTAAATTTCGATGCTCAGGACGAGTATAAGAAAAGATTTTTGAAATCACTAGGTTGCATTTTCAAAGCCCAATACGTACCAAAGCAAAAATCAAGAATAATAATAAAAAGTTGCTAAAATAATCCAAACAAACATACGAATGAAAGTTTTTTCTATATATTAAAATAAAATCACCTCCAATGGGAAAATTTTTTCTGTTAAAATAATAATCCTTTATGTTTTTCTTGTGAAACACGTTTGTAACCCTAATCTATAATTATAAATAGACATTTAGTGACCCTTTTAATATGTAATTAAAGGGTTAGACAACCCAATAACCTGGTAGAAACCCTTGAATGCATGTCAGTCTAGACCGAACTGCGTTATGTACTCATGTTTGTTTATTTTTGTGTATAATTATCATATACCGTAACGATTATTTGAAGAGAAGTTAGAATGTTATTCATATTGAAGCATATAATATAGATCACCAATTTATTCAATTTTTACAAAAAATGTAAGACTATAGGAGGGGACCTAGCTATAAAAATACATATATAAAAAAAAGGATGACCGACCAAGGGAATCTTCATGGAGTGGGGAAACGATACCCTCATTGCCTTCACTTTTATCTAAAATAAATGCAAGTCTTTTGACCCACAAAAACCTTTCGATGGTCCACATTTCAAATATGATTCTCCCTCGTATTATCTAACTATGATTGGCCAGCCATGGAGTCATGTTGACCTACTAAGGCCCACTTATTGTCAACTGGAGGCTACCTTAGCGGAAGTACTTGTGAACTATTCAAGATCGGATTACTATTACAAAATTTATATTGGATTAAAAGTAAAATGAATGAGATATCCATACCGTTTGCATATGTACGTTGTGACCTGTGACAATATATGGGCGACAGAAGTAATGTGATATTCTGATGACACACTTTGCAGTTGCATCTGAAGAAACACTAATTGACCCCGGGCAGATTACGGATAATCTGGGGGTTAAATAGATGTTTCCCACGAGGGGTTAGATCCGGCAAAGATGGTTCTTCTGATAACCTGCAAAACAGACACCGTGAGCTCGTCACTGAGAAGGGGGGGGGGTACCTCCTTGTGACCACCCTCCGGCGTGAGAATCAGACTAGATTGCTCTTGAATATAAGTGTATATTAAGAGATTGCTAGAGCAGATATCAGGTATAAGATGTAAGATACAAGATAAGATGAGATGATCATAGCATTTGGGGTATTTATAGCCGAAGGTAGGTTTCCAAGAGGATATAGCCGGCTGAATAGTATTCCTGTTCTACCAACTGTGGCCTACGCACGTGCCATGCTGGTAGTTGGTGGGTAGGCAGCGGCTGACAGTGACCAGGCCTGCTGCGTACTATTCCTTTTCCACCAACTGCAGGCTATGCACGTGGTATGACAGGAGTTGGTGAGTAGGCAGCGGCTAATAGTGACATACAGTACAAGAGCATGCTGCTCGCCATACTGTTGTCAATGAGCTGTCGTATCTCTGGTCAGATCTTTTGCCCATACCTCGTCAGGTACAGTACAAAAGATCCTCCAGTATCGTACGGACTGGCTCATTTGGGCGGGAGTATTCCCCCTCCCGCCTTTGTGCGGGATCGTTCCCGGCTTTGCTCATTCATTCAGGTGACTACTGAATTATTTTGAGAGCTAAGTGCCTTGTGCGTGTAGCCTTGCTGCGCGGGTGGCCTTCCCTGATGGCTTGTATCCGCAGCTGCGGGAACAGGCGGAGTACTTCGCCATTGGGAGGCATTTCCTGCGGGAGCAACTTGCGTACTGCGCGTAAGGACGTCACGTCTCTGAGCATGGTGGGTCCTGCAGATCCAGTTGGTTTCTGCGCAGACGTCTCTCTTCAAGGTGAGACCTACCTCTAGCATTTGCGCAATGTGAGCTAACAACTTGACTGTTGTTCCCGAACAATCAATAACCAATCTATCATGAATTGGAGTGACAATTTTGATTGTCATTTAATATTATTTATGACAACCTTGAACACACATTTCAGATTCTTTTTGTGTGAATATAAAATGTAGGTTAAAGTTCCGTTTTGTGATTTTAGAAATAAAATGTATATATAGAAACCTAGCATATACGAGAACTCCGAAATCTTTTTAAGAATAAATACGAGATTAAACATATTTTGAGAACAGCCATCAACACATAAGTCTTTTGGTGACATAGAGAGAAGTACTATCTAATTATAATTACCATTCCATGCTACTATTTATTTTTCCTTTTCTCTGCAATAAAACACCAAAAAGTCGAGCACGTGTGTCATTTTGGTAGTATATCAATCTGCAGCTCAGACTAGCCTGCCTAAGAGATACGTGGAAGAAAAAGAAATTAGTTTTATAATAATAAATTGGGTTTGGTTAGGCTGTGAATGAGAGTAGTCTAAGAGATAGGTATATGTTCTTAGAGGAAGCATGAAATATATTTTAGTTAAGGGACCATGTGTTAAACACAATTTCTCAACCAACACTAGCAGATTTATCAATTCATGCTACGTACCAAGATATATACCGCTCAAAGAAATTACCAAAGATACCGGTCCTAATCAACAATTATGTATTTTTTATTTTATATATATTTCTTTTACTTTTTTTTTTCAAATGTATTCTACTATACTACCTCCTATAAATAAAAAGAGTCTCTTTATTTTATTATAACTAAGAAAAAACTCATTTTCTATAACTTTTGAATGTAATATATATTCCATCGAATGTTAATTGCAAAATAAGTAAGACTCGTTATTTAAGGTAAATTTGGTGAAACTAAAATGTGATGCCATTCTACTTGCTACATTACATCAGATATTGAAGAAGATAAACGAATAACAAACTATGTCACTAACATTGTTTAAATAGCAAAACTCTCAAAAACTATGAATAAAGTGAAAATAAACCGCGTAATATAAAAAATGAATTAAAAACCCTGCACAAATATATTGTAAATTATTTTAAATGTGTAGACAAATCAACATCGCCAGCCTGCCACTACCTTAATCGGACGTAGTCTATTTATGGTCGAATCAATCAATATATATTAAACAACATGCATGCATGATGGAATAATCTTTTTGTAAAGAAAATTTGATTAAAAAAGTAAAATGGCGCTTCAATCGATTTGTCTTCTTCCCAAAATACAATAGGTTGCATGCACTAAGGTTGATGAAAATGAAGTATGATAATTAATGGAAGATTACGTGAGTGAGGATATAGAAAGCTGTCTACTATATTTTGTGGGTGTAGCTTTCTTAGTACCATATATACCCTTTTATCTACCTTGAAAAATCATCACTTTATGATCATCAACCGGTGGTTATATATGGTTTGGTTTGTAACTTGTAAGAGTATAACTATGCGGTGAAGCGATGTGATATCGCACTATATATCGTGGGTTTGGGGTGTGGAGCGTATATGGCTACAACCCACGCGTTGAACATCACGTTGCCCAACGCGTTGAAACCTAATTAGTTCCTTTTATTTTTTTGTTTGCCCGTTTAATAAATTAACCACCCTCTATACGTACATATTACACTACCTTTATAAAAACAACTCATTAATATCTCAATGTACTCTATATAAAAAATGGACCCCAACAATTGCAACCTGTATTTTTGGATGCCGTCGATCGCTTCCATCACATTATGACCCGAACTAACAATACTATCAACCGCAACCACAAATTAGGGGTGTGTGTGGTGCCGTTTGATATGGTTTTTGACTAAAACGAACCAAAAACCAAACTTTCAGTTTTATGATTTTTAAAACCGTTCGGTTTTTTCGTCGGCTTTCGGTTATTGGTTTGGTTCCGTTTTGGATGCCGTTTTTTTTGGTTTTCGTAATCGAGCCAAAGCTTTTTGAGCCAAAAAGAACTTGACCCAAGATATTTAAATTGGGCATCATTTTTTTTTCTTTAAACTAATGGTTAATAGAATATTAAATATGGACTTCAAATTTTAAAAACTAGTAAAAGATGCATTTAGAATCAAAATTCAAAATCAAAACTAAAAGTACGAGAATTATTTGTTATTAACCATATCTAGAAACAAAATATATTTGTTATCAACCATATGTTAAAATTAAACAAACAGTCATCGTGAGATGTTGTCTTAATGGTTACGGTTATGATATTATGGTTTTTTGGATTTTTTTGGTTAGTTCGGTTCGGTTCGATTTTTTCGGATCTTAACAATATTTGAAACCATACCAAAACCAATATTTCGGTTTTAGCTATAGTTCAAAACCGAACCACCGGTTTTCTGATTCGGTTTGATTTTTTTGGTTCATTTTTTTTTGTTGTTTTCGGTTTCGTTTTGTTTTCTGTTTTGTTTTGTGCACACCCCTACCACAAATACAGTTGTATGGTCTTTGGAGTTACCAAATTTAATTGGCTAGCTCGCATTTGGGTGGACATATCGAACGACCTGATTACTAGTAAATTAACTGTTTAAAATGGTCACTCATTTTGTTTCGCGATCGGTTTTAAATAGTTATCGATTAGCCATTTATGAATATTCAAACCATACCGAATGATTAGTTTACAATTTGTACGAAAACCGACTGGAAAAAACCGAATCGGACAGTAGGGCTTTCGGTCGTGTGATTTTTTATTTTTCCAAGCATTCAAGTATTTGAAGTAAGACTATATAAATGACTAAGTTTTGCTTAATAATTAATAGAATATCTGGGTCAATATTTAAGGTTTTAATTTTGTTACGCTTCTCTAATCGACCGCGAAACCAAAACACTTTAGTCCTCGCACACTATATTTCTGTAATAATATACTCCCATAAAAAAGAGTTCTTGATATCAAGAACTATTGTAAAAGGATTTACTAAAACAACATTATCACATAAGCAGAGCATTAGGCTGCCATTAGAAGCAACATGATCTAATTAGCGGCCAAACTTGGTCCATTTTCATAAGAGTAATTAGAGTTATTCCACTAAGTGGCGGATCTTGAACAAACAATCTGGCTGGGCCTCTGGATTTTGAACAAATAATCTGAAAGGGCCAGACTCAACACATATAAATTCTTTTTTTTTTGGAAAAATTACACTACTGAGCGAAAAAGTTAATAGGGCTGCAACCCGGTGATCTGGCCGTATGAAGATCCGCCCTTGATCACAGTTTGGTTAAAAATAACATTTACTTCATATATGCAAGAGTGATAATCCTTTTTATCAATGTGATTTGTTTTAACATCCCGTATAAAATGAGCATACATATGAGCATTCATGATGTATCTAATTAAGTACGGGAGTATGTTTCGTTGGTAAACATGTTTGGGATTAAGTTTGAAAACAACTTATTGATTTCTTAGCCTTTCAAAAAGCCAATAAGTAAAAAAGAGTGTTCGGCAAATACAAAAGTCCATCTTATTTTAGCTTTTTGAAAGAGTATAAGACTGTTTTCAAAAAGCCACAAATTCTGGCTTTTAACGTTTAGAAAAAACCAATAAGTTAATAGGCAGTTTCAACTCAATCCCAAGCATGATTTGGGCGTGATCTTCCTTCCCAAATTAAGTGATCCCGTGGTAGCTATATATTGGAATCTCACCTTGGTGTTTAGATACAAGAAATAACAATATTCTATATGGTTTTATAAATCTTATTGGATCGAAGTCTGATAGGTCTTGTGATCGGCTGACCCGCCGCTTTTATCTCTGTCTATTCTTCGTTTCAATAATAAACTTTTGGATGCCTAGACCGAACTACATAAATCCTTGTGTCTCGTGTTCGTTTGATTATTGTAGTTTGATTGTTTAACATATCCGAGATTTTAACAACTACAACTAAAATGGTAGTTAGGGGTGTGAGTATGTTTAGCACGACCCATAACATAAGTTCGGAAAGTAATTAAATACTTACACTGCATGTCCTTTTAACTTTTGTTCTCTACATGTAACATCAATTAGGTTCTAAGTGATGTCATTGCACAATCTTTATGAAAGTTTTGAGATTCCATAAGCTTCACGAAATAGCTAATTACTTTGGTAAAGCAGAATTACTTTCAATTGAATCTTCAATATGCATGTACCTTTTGAATATCACAAAGGTGATGACGAAATACGACTCCACGCACGCAAACTGAACTATCGTGCGAAAGTTGGTGGCTAGCTAAGTTCTCACGAAATTTTATTCGAAGCATATTCATCGCTTTCTAGGTTTTAGTTGTATAAAAAACGCTTATCGCGATTCGCGAGTATGATTTGGTCACCTGACATAGTTTTATGATTATAATGAGTTAAAAATAAAAGGGAGAATAAACCTTTAGCTTTTTTCATATTCTTAAGGTTGAATTCAAGACTAGTGAACGTACAATTGAGGACTTTAAGACTATATCTTCACACAGAAGTTATTCCATGTAATCAATTAATATTCTTCTACTAAAGTATAATGATTCATACACAGATTTTGAAATGTGACATTTGATTCCATGAATTAAACCATAAATATTTCTCTTTTCCTCTTAATCTCGCTTACTTATTGAAAGACCATTGTGTATTTTCAACCATTCAAGGGGGGGGGGGGGGGGGGGCAGCACAGCTAGTTGCCTGCTAATTACTTGTCTCTCTATTGTAATTGGATCCTTTTTTTAGTTCAATGAATATATACTTCTATCAGCAAATCATAAAGAATTGAAGGAGAGTTGAGTTGATCATCTTGATGAAATTTCTTTTAAGTTTTCTTAAGAATCTAATCAAGTTCAAGTACTATATATCATGTGCAACTTATAAGATATATGTTTTTATTAAATGAATTGTGGACATGTAGAACAAAGATTGATATCACTAAGTTATATGTTGGTCTTTGACCCTGCAATCAATGAGAGAAAAAGGGATTGTGTTGTAATCAAGAAAGAAAGGAAAAGGGAAAAGGAAAAGAGAGAATGTTTTGCTGAAAATTGTGGAAGTTAGTTAAAGGGTGCAAACTAAAGACTACTTCAGTAGTTAAAGAGCTCTTGCCCTAATTAAATTAATATATATAATTAATTAATAAATAAACCTAGTTAAAGGGTATGCCACAATAGCCTCTTCATAGTTAATATAATTAATAAACCTAGTGTCTTTTAGTACTATAAAACCATATAACTTAGAATTGGAATTACATTATAATATTGTTATGCATAGTTCATATATACTTACCCGTTCAAATTTAGCTTATTGTTATTATTATTATTATTATTATTTATTATTATTTTGTTTAAAAAGGAGTTATATGTATTTCCAATATGAATCAAGTAATTTTTTTTATTCTAATTAGAAATTTAATATGTTATGAAATAATTGTGATAATCTTAAAGAATGCAATATTTTCAACTAGGGATTGATTATAGAATTAATATGTACAATATCTTTATCTATATGTGTTTAAAATGACAAAAATGTGATGTATTCAAAGTTTCAAACTATATGTATGTGGCGTGAAAATAGAATTTTGGAAAAAATAAGAAAAAAATTTGTGAGGGCTGTGAAGAATATTACTTAATTTCACAGGTTCTCAGTTCTCACTACATATAGTTATACCACAAACAAGTGAACCCAACCCTATGCCAAATAGCTCTAGTCCTTAAAATTTTTTAAGATTGTAAATCAGTAATTATCTATATGAGTATTTACTCAGTGTTTGAATATGCCCAGTAATTCAACATTTTCTTTCTTTCACTTTCATGCATGCATATATAGATAAAGATTGTGTGTGTATGTGAGTGTGTGTATCAATCAGTGTTCTCTTTTTTACCCAAGCACTATCATGAAGTACAGTGCAGCATCATTACTATAACAAAGCTTAAAGGCTAAGAAACTTCATCCACTCACTTCAAGAACCCTAATTATTATAATAAAACAAAAAGGGAAATGCAAATTACAAAATAAAAATCACAACACAAATGAGCATAACAAAAGCCTCATATATCTTCCTTATCTTGCCTTCCCATCGTCGTCGTCGTTGTCATCGTCATCATCTTCTTTTTCTTTTTATCATCATGATCATCCTCTCTCTCTAATCTTTCTTTTATGTATATTATTATCTTGTCTTTGATTCCAAACTCGCGTATATTATCGATTTGAAACCCTTAAAAGCTTTCTAAAAGAGAAAAGGAGAGATCAATTTAGTTTAAACATGGTTTTCTCATCTGTTCCATCCTATCTTGATCACCACAATTGGCATCTCCAGGTTTGCTCTTTAATCTTCTTCCTTTGATGCATGATCCTCTTTTTGAATCTTTGTATTAATACTTCATCCAAATGAAAAGGGAAAAAGTGTATATTTTAATGAAAAATGATATATACTCATTCACATATATTCTCTTTAAATGAATATACCATGTACATGTATTGATATAGTACCTCTTGTGAGATCTCTCTTGTTAACTTTTATCTTTTGTTCATGTTTTCTTCATAGTTGCAACAATCGAGCCACCAACAAGCAAGTGTCGGTGGTGGTGGTGATGGTGAAATATCTAATCTCCCACCACCGTCACTACCACCCCCTTCGTCACATCCTGGTGGAGGGGGTGGTGGCGCTAGTGGAGAAGGTTCCACCAGACCAGGATCCATGGTAGATCGTGCAAGGATGCTCAATCTACCTATGCCAGAGCCAGGATTAAACTGTCCACGTTGCGATTCAACCAACACAAAGTTTTGCTACTTCAACAACTATAGCCTCACACAACCACGCCACTTTTGCAAGACGTGTAGGCGCTATTGGACTCGTGGTGGTACTCTAAGAAATGTCCCGGTTGGGGGAGGTTGTCGGAAAAACAAAAGGAGTAACAAAAATAGAAGCTCAAAATCTCCAAACCAAACCAGGCCTAAATCTGTAGGTGATAGTCCATCAAGATGTAGTACCGAAACAATGGCAAGTACTCAACTCCCTCACCCTCCCTCTCTTCAATTACCATTCATGGGCTCTTTAGGTCAATACGGAGGTGTCGGTAACAATATTAGCTCAAATCTTGGTGGATTTCAACTTCAAAATGAAATGGGTAGTTTCCAATTAGGAAGTGGGAGCTCAACTGGGAATAACTTCAACAATATGTTATCAATTGGAGGTGCTGAAAATTGGAGATTGCCTTTCTTGGCAGGTTTTGAGGTACCAAGTAACCCTAATCTATTTCACTACCAAAGTGATCAAGGTGTAGCCGAAGCGCCATCGTCATCAATCGATACGCAAATTCCAAACTCTGGAATTGATAACACTCAAATAGATCCTCCAGTGAAGATGGAAGACAACGCGGGTTTGAATTTATCAAGGCGGTTTCTTGGCGTTTAGGAACATACTAATCAACAACCATGGGTGGGGAATGCTTGGACCGAACTTTCGGGTGTCAATAGTACTTCTTCTACCACTCCTACTACGCATTTCTTGTAATCTGGTTGGGTAATATTGGGGTGTGTTCTTTGATCGATCTAACGATGCATTTTGAGTATATTTCAGTTCAAAGTTGCATGCAGCAGTCTTAGAAAGAATGTGATATGGTGTGCTAAGAAGGATTATAATTAACTAGTGGTTGGTTTACTTTGCATTTGAAGGTTATTTTTTCAGTGTTATATGTTTGTTGATTTTATTTGTATTTAGGAGTTTACTTGTGTACTTCTCTGTGGCATGTTTCTATATAATTAATGTGTAAGTGTGTGCTACTTTGATTTGCTAATTATGTGTCTATATATGCTACTTATAGTTTTTTTTATGTGGCTTATATCTTATAAAAAATATGAGCTAATTACAAGCTCAGCATTGGCAATATAATATATGTATGGTTCGATAACCGTTTGATACAAGAAAATCTTGTGAAATTCATGCCCCAATCATTACAGGTAATTAATTAAGAATGAAAGCAAATTCATACTCAGTGCGGGTCGATTTGTGGCAAATATCACATTTGTGCATTTAGCGCCTCGATCTTCTTGTTGTAGAAAGAGGCATTTATAAACTGGAACTTGATGGTTCGAATAGCGCATGTTGTTGGAAGACTTTTTAGACATTCATGATGTGTGATCAAGAAATTATCAAAGTGTGTAAACTAATTTATAAGTGTATATGTATATTTGATTTTACTTGATAATAGCTAGATTATTAATACTTCAGAAACTATATTCAATTATTGTAATCCAAGATGCCATTTCTCATGTACTAGTTCTCTCCTTGAACTCCAGGATGATATATATACAAACAATGAATGGTCATAGATGGTATAATAACACATGGTATTCTACTAAAAATACATGGTCATAGATGGTATAATAAACGAAAGATTTAGTCCGTTAATGGAGTGTATTCGAACACCGAAACTTAATGACCAGATACAGGTGTTGTGCCTCATGTCACTAGATCTTACTAACAAGTAACAAGTTGTCCAGACACTTGGTTTAGGTGCATATGTTTCATGTTCTCAACATGACTCATGAACCAGTTTCTGGAGGTCACTTGTTTAATTAAGATTGAAATTCTTTTATATTTTAAGGAGTAGGAGTCATTTTATACTTTAATCATTTTTTCCTGATTACTTTAACATGAACAGCATATATAAAACATAAGATGTTGAACATTACAGAACTAAATCCATAGCTTAACCTAACTCATATTCCTATGCTATAACAAATAGAAAGTATTATACATTTAAATAAATTATACAACTTTCATATACAATACTTTCTTACACCATAAGTTTTCATATTATAAATGTTTATATTTCTAGCATTGTAAATTAAGACTGATTACTGGTATAACTGAACACATTTTATATTAAAAATTACGTAACAAAAAATATATATATGCATGGTTCTGAATAAATGTTATCATTGTATGTGAATGTGAGTATGTGGCCCAAACAAGAAACACATATATTACAAGTTGGTAATGATAATTCAATCACAAGGAGCAAAAACCAAGAAACTTTGTATCAACTATCAAGAGTAAATTTTGGAGAAAATGTCAAGAATCCACTCAAAACCATGCATCTATTTCATCCTTCACCTTTAGATTAGAAAGAAGATAGATTTTGAAGTTACAATGATTATGAGGTCAAAAAGAATTTATTTGGTCTCTTCATATTTTTTAGGAAATCTCTCTCTCTCTCTCTCTCTATATATATATATATCTCACACACATACACACAAGCATACACTCTCTCTATATACACATACATACATATATATGCATACACACACAAACATATATATACATATATTAATTTCTCTACTTTACTCTGTGAAAAGGTAAAGGAGTACGTAGTTTGAGAGCAAATCTTGGAGTGATAATTACGAGGAAATTAAAACAAAAGTGAAATGAAGCAAGAAAACGAGTGTGTGATTGTTACTATTGTTGCCTTAAAAGAAAAGAAAGGAATCTGGCATTGCTGCTTTATTGAAAGGACCAAACACCCTACATAGTATGCCCAACCATGGACTCCTTAAGTAAAACTATCAAGGGTACACAAATTAGTTTGATGTGTTGTTATAGAGTCCTTAATTTGTATGCATACTTGATGATTAATAAACTTTTTTAAAATGATATACCTAAGTATGTTGTAGATAACTTTGGTTATTTTAGTATATCAAGCTATTTTGGTCGGTGTCTTTTGTAACTAAACTCATGGTTTGATAAAGTTTAATAATATAAGTTTATTTAAGGTATTAAACTTTGTATTTCTGCTCTACATAAGTAAAAGGTACCAATCTGGTTGTGCGTCCGTATAAGCCGCCCCGAACAGGATGTGGCAGCATGCAAGATACAATAGGGCTACCTCATTTACTCAAATCATAGCCGTCTTGCATGCCACCAAATTTGCAACGCTCTCGAACATTATACTTATTGGTTATAACCTATATTTTTATCTGGATATTTCTAAATGTTGTTGTAGTTACATTTTATCTGATATGACTTGTTAGATATTGCCTTTTACATTAATTAATATTTATCGTGTTCTGTGTTATGTTATATAGCATGTTTAATCCATGAATAAGAGTATTCTATATTGTTCGTAGTCGATCAAGATAGTGGGAATATCCTGAATATTAAGACTATTATGCCTGATTAAAATAAAGAACAAAAATCGTCAATCTAATTTAAAAAATATAAATGAATCATATGATATTCATAGGGGTGTGATCTAGAGAGAACTCCTTTTAAAGAGAGAACTAGAGAACTAGTAAAAAATTATTTTTAACTATTTAAAAAAAAATATTTTATGATTTTTTTTCTTTCCTCATTCTAATAAGATGATATTGATACTAAAAAAAAAACTTGTCGGTGTAGTACTGTGGTGCATATGTGCACTAATGCATATATACAATAGTGTTTTATTGCATATAATACAACACAATTGCATTATCCAATACACACTATTGAATATATGCAAATACGACACTAATAATTGTATGCAAAACACATTATCGCATATATGTAATACAACACTAATGCATATATGCACTATATCGATTTTTTTTTTTAATTTTTGTATATAATATAACACTATTGCAAATAAACAATACAAACAACTATATATATGTTATTCAATACTATTTCAAATATCAAAATGCACGCTATTGCACATGTGCATTATAAAAAAAGTCGGTGTATTGCATATATGCATTACTCGTTAATTTTTTTTATTATTTTTTTATTTTTATTTTTTTTGTGGTGAACATATAAGAAGAATGAAAGAAAAAAAATTTAAATTTTTTTTAATTAAATTAAAAATACTTCATTATTAGTTCTTTAGTTCTCTTCATAAAATGGAGTTCTCTCATGATCTTCTCCCAATATTCATATATATATATATATATATATATTTATTATGGTTATATTAGTTGTATTAATTGAAGAGAGAGTGTGCATTTATTGTTGCATTTATATCTTTCATTTATATTTAAACTTTTAAAACCTAAAATAAAACTAGTGACCCATATTCATTTCTCGCATTTCTCACAGTAATTTTATTTCTTTCTTGAACTTAAACCTCTATATATATATATTTAAAAAAAAACTTTCTTGATGATATTTTAGAAGTTAATTATCCGATTCTACATCATTTTTCTACATTTCTACCGATCCACGCACGGCTAAACTTTCAACCGTTCACGTTATCTGTCCTCATAACAGGTGTTCTCAGTTTGCACAGGATCAGTGGACGCGTGACAGTAATCATTATTTTTGAGACATCACAAAACTAATTTTCATAAAAAATAAATCTATCATATAAGAAAGGAAATTAAATGATTAAGCACTTGCAAAACTAAATACGGTCCAAGCCCACGCCTCACGCCCTGATCCACTATTTCACTTCTGGGCCTAGCACTGCAGGCCATAGTTCATCCCAAATTTAACTTTGGTAACACAAAAATATTATTAACAAATCAGCATAACTGAAAAGAGACGAGTTATATATATATATATATATATATATATATATATATTCGTGATATTTAATAATATTAAATGTTATGTCCAAAATTTTCCATTACCTCCTTAATAAGTTTTACAGATTTTATTTTTTTTGATATTTCTACTGCTAAATGTAACAGAAGTGACAATCCAAATTCATATCATAAAGAATCTAAATAATATAAACCTTGTGTTACCAAAGGAGCGGTACGTGATCTAACGGTACCGGTGAGTTCTTTAAGGAAGGTTGTTGGTTCGAGTCTCATTCATGACAAAATGTTGTTCACCGGCCAGGGATCATTTTGCTACCTAGTGGGTCTTCGGGCGATGATGGCTTCCTTTGAAACTGGTGACGAGCCGGATCACCAACGTACGCTATCTGCCCATGGATGTACCTGGATGGTCGGGCTTTGTCGATTGTTCAGGATAATATATTAAAGAAAACGTTGTTTAGGTTGGTTAATTATTGACTAAAGTGAGATAACTTTCATGGGGTTGATTTAAAATTAAAACAACTTTCTATGAATTAGAAATTTTAATGTACCTAATGTTAATAGCTCAACTTGGACCCTTAGTTTACTGGTAGTAGGCAGCAATGACGATGTGGAGGCAGCGGCGATGGTGGTGGTGATCATAGTGGTAGTGTTGGAAGCATTGGTGACGATGGTAGCTGCGGTGATGGAGAAGGTTGCGTATGCGGAGTTTGCAAGGGCGGTGGCGTAAAAACAATGGTGATGGGTGAGCGGGTGTTGTGCGTCCAACGGATCATAAGCCCCCCGAGTTTATTTTATTCACAAGTAATAATAAAAAAAAGATAAGACCAGCGGATCGTAAGCCCCGTTCAGTTAGTCACAGGTGGACCATGTGAATGACTGTGTTAATCGGCCAAACCCACTTCAAGCTTGAATCCACTAAGCTCCACACCGGTCTCAGCCTGTTCAACCATTTCTGGTTGAACCGAATTCAATAGCCACTGAAGCTTAACCTGTTTCCAGGTCCACATCTCTGCGGTATAGGGCCGGGGACTTTCCTGAGCCAGAGCCCACATAAGTGAGCTCATAACCCAATCACATTGTCCATCGGTCTGATGCTACATGCCACCAAAATAAAACTTATAAACATAGCATAACTTTTTCTTATTACGATGTGGGATAAGTTACATGTATACACAAAACAACCAAATCTAATTATACAATTAGATCACATCATATAAAGTTATAAACATCCACTATGAACCCGGTCCTCTGGAACCAAAACCTGACCGCCATTTTTACTGGATACCGTCCTCGATTGCGAAAAATGACGACTATTTGAGGTGGTGTTCAACGCAAAACCAATTTTAGTTGTCCATTCGGTTGGTAGAAGTTCGTTATGATCACAACGGTACATTGGCGTGCATTTGGTTGGTAGAAGTTCGTTATGATACTGACACTAAACTGAAAACATTAATTTGTCAACGTAGAAAAAAGTGGTGTCATTGTCATTGGTATAGCTTATAGGGAAGAGATCCAATACAATAATATATTAACGTACAATAGGTACTCGAATCCATTTTTTCACGAAATCGATCCATGAAATCACATTCCAACATCTCAGAATCATCAATACATATCCAATTAATCATTGGTTCACTGAAAAAAAACAGTTTTGGATGGTTAAGCGATCAACTTTTCACTTTTTTTTTCACGAAAACCGTTTTTGAGCGGTTTTTGAGCGATTTAGGTTTTTGGCTGAGCGTTTAGGGTTTGGGTGAGCTTTTTAGTATTTTTGCCTTGTTTTTTTTGCCTTTGAGCGTCTCGCGTACCTCTCGTACGTGAAGTCGTTATCATACAGTATTGTTGGGTTTCAACGGTGGTTCGGAACCCGTTTAGCAATATTAGATCCGTTTAAATAATTATTAATCACATTAATAAGTAATACGAACCCAAAAACGCAGCGGAAAGTAAATGATTAAAGCGAACCGGACACCCGAACTCGGATCCGGTTACAACTAATACGAGCACGATATAAATTAAAACACAACCATAGATCTAGTTTAGTAATTTATACCTCAGTTATCGAAACCGGGTGAGACACCGTGAGGTAACGAACGGCGCTAGGTGAACAACACAACTAATGAACCGGTGGTTGCAGGTGGTGGCGGACAGCAGTGTTGCAGCAGCAGATGGCGGCGCAACAGTGATTCCAGCAAGGTAGCCGCAGCAACACTTCAGGGTAGCAACCCCAGTTGCGGTGGAACTCCGGTAGCAGCAATAATCGCCGGACATCGGCTGTGGACAGCAGCAACTGCCGCAAACAGCAGCACAGGCAGCGGCAGATGACTGTGGTGGAGCTCCGGTGAGGTGTAACAGCTGGCGGAGAGTGGCGGCGGTTTTCCGGTGGCCGGAAAAACGGCCGGCGGCGGCAGTGAGGTGTAAGGGGCTAGGGTTTTGTTGTTGTCTCTTTTTTCTTAATATTAACAATAAGATGTTAATATAAACAAGTAGGTTAGGGTTTAGCCCATAACAAAACCCAATAGGCTCCAAGCCCACATCACCAACCAAAAGCTTAGTTCAAACGTGTCCAGCCCGGTTAAAAACTTAAGCGGGTTTATTGTTCGTTAATCTCGGTGTAACTCTTACCGGGTCACATTCGGGTCGGTCCGCGTTGACTTGACACGAACCGACCATATATTCCAACAAGTATCTCTACCCATAACTTATAATATAAAAAAATTTGGTTGGTATCGGTTAGCTTCTTTATGAATCTGACACTAAACTAAAGATTAAATTAGCAAACGTCGCGTATTGGGTCGGTTTCGGTTACAGTATTGAACTAAAAAATAATCAAAATATTATACGACGCGTCACAAGTTGGTGTCGCCACGTGGACCAATGAAAACGTCTAGCGGAAAAGAAAATGATAGTCGAAAAAAATACATCAAACTTGCTACATTTAAAGTCAGTTTTTTACTTATATATTGGACGTGTCTTAGTATAGATATGTTGTGTTGGTAGCCTCTTCATACTCGTTTGACTTGTCATTAATAAGAACAAGTTTATATTAAAGGATAGTTGTTGACAAAAGTATTAGAATATAAATAAATAAATATGAAAAGATATTTATTGACAAAAGCTATTTAAACTTAAATGATTTTAAAACGATAGTTGCTTACAAACACTATTAAAAAGTTATTGTTGGATGTAGTTCATGTGATTTCTATGTTGGAAGGTAGATGACCTTGCTTTACTTTTGAATACATCAAATAGTATATGTGAATCACAAGATTGACAATGGTTTATTTGTTGTTTAGAAAAAAATGATATGGATATAAAATCATATAATAGATTTTTTGCTTGTTAACAAAAGTGAATAGTGTGTTACACCACAACCAAAATATTAATAAAAAGTAAAAATATACCTTACCATATGATATTATGGTCACAGGTAATGGACCAAAGCGGTATGAACTAGACTGGGATCCACTACACGAAATCTTGAACCGAACATTGAACAGTCATAGTCCATTGGTTTTTGTCTAAACCATAATATTTCAAACAGTCTGTCAAGTTGGACCACGAAGCCAAAAATTAACATTTAACAGGATGGTAGAAACTAATTACAACGGAAAACATGTTTAGACTTTAGAAGGGATATTTCGGTCAACATGAAATATTTAGCACCCCTGGCGTGCGGGTGGTGACTGGCATGTTGACCGGTGGGGTGAGGTTGTGAGATAGTGGTTTTTAATTTGCAATGCAAGTGGTGGTTTGATGGTGATTTTTGATTAATTCTAGTAACTGTTAATTAACATACTTGAATATTTATCACTTTGAAGATGAACACGTTTATCTAATACTTTGATACCACTATACAAACCCCCCTAGATAGGACAATCAAATGATTGTTACTATCATATATAATTAAGGGAAGAATAAAAATAATAATTGCTTCATGCATTTATGGTTTTGAAATTGGTCGTAATTGTACCAAAGGTACTAAAGATGCCATGGTTAAGGTCTATACATGACCGGATAAGAGAGACCAAGGACCACACGACCTATATCCCATATCCATCATTTATTTCTTTTTTCTTTTCTTTTCTTTCGTCTCCCACCCCTTTCCAAAGCATTGTCCTTTCTACACCTTTAAAACACTTAAGAACTGAAATTATTGGTGAGGTTCGTGTGGATTACAAGTTTGGTCTTTAAATTTGAGAAATTACAGGCGTAGTTTTAAGTGTTTGTCAAATCATAACACCGATGGTCCTTGACATGAATGGACGTTTAGATTTTCAGTTAATTGGGTGTGAAATGACCAAAATGCCCGTAATAATATTAAAGCAGTAACTATATTGTGCTTTATAATAATAATAATAATAAGAAGAAGAAGAAGAAGAAGAAGAAGAAGAAGAAGAAGAAGAAGAAGAAGGTTGTTCTAATGCATTCTATGATAAAAGATTAATTGTAAAAGACGTTAAGTTTTTCGGTTAATTGTAAAATACCAAACGAACACGATCAAGCATGTTAGTGTTTGTTTTACTTTAACTTTATCTGACACAACCCAAATGTTGTGTCAACCCGAATTGTGCATCCCCCCCCCCCACCAAAAACTTCTACGTCGCCTCTGCAAACACAGACAAACACATATATGTTTATCAGTGTCCGTTTATGTTCGTTCATTATCGATATCAACGAACGACTCACAAATGAAATGACTGAACATAATTGATGGGCAGAACACGGTGTTCTGTTTCAACATGTTTATTTCCATGAAAATGTATTTAATTTACCACTTGGGAGGTCACAATTGAAAATAAACTTAATTAAAAAAAATGGTAATAAAATGTACTTCATCCGTCCCATTTTAAATGTCATGGGACTCAAAACACACAAATTAAGAAATGTTTGATAATTTTATTTTATGAGCTATAAAATAACAATAATGTCCTTTAAGTTATGTCATATGCTCACTTGTTTTGTAAAATGAAACATCTGGTATATGTAATAGTAAGAGCACAATTAAAAATTGAATTTATATGTATAGAAATGACATTTAAATTGGGACAACCAAAAATAGAAAAATAGACATTTAAAATGGGATGGAAGGAGTATGTAAATAAAGTTCAGCAAAGAAAAATAGATTGATAGATGAGGCTTTCATGACACATTTTTTAAGTTAGTTTTAACATGATACATTTTTTAACTTAGTTTTAACACCGACTAATATATTAAATTTGAGATTATTAAAATTCAATATCCTTAAAAAAATAGAAAAAAAGATATTTGTTTTGGTATGATTTGGTGGTGAAGAGGTAGGTCCCAGCAGAGCCCAGTTGGACCCGCAAGACTCACCTTAAACAGGGACGTCTGCGCAGAAAACAACTGGATCCGCAGGACCAACCATGCTCAGAGACGTGACGTCCTTACGCGCAGTACGCAAGCTGTTCCCGCAGGAAATGCCTCCCAATGGTGAAGGACTCCGCCTGTCCCCGCAGCCTCGGATACAAGCCATCAGGGAAGGCCACCCGCGCAGCAAGGCTACACGCACAAGGCACTTAGCTCTCGATCATTCAGTGTCACCTGAAGGAATGAGCAAAGCCGGGAACAATCCCGCACAGTGGCGGGAGGGGGAATACTCCCGCCCAAATAAGCCAGTCCGTACGATACGGGAAGATCTTCTGTACTGTACCTGACGAGGTATGGGAACAAGATCTGACTAAAGATACGACAGCTTATGGACAACGGTATGGCGAGCAGCATGCTCCTACACTGTATGTCACTATTAGCCGCTGCCTACTCATAAACTCTTGTCATACCACGTGCGTAGCAGTTGGTGGAAAAGGAATAGTATACAGCAGGCCTGGTCGCTATCAGTCGCTACCTACCCACCAACTATCAGCAGGGCACGTGCGTAGGCTACTGTTGGTGGAACAGGAATACTGTTGCAGCCGGCCACACCTCCTTGGAAACCTACCTTCGGCTATAAATACCACAAATGGTATGACCATCATATCTTATCTTGTATCATCATATTATACCTGATATCTGCTCTAGCAATCTCTTAATATACATTTATATTTAAAGAGCAATCTAGTCTGATTCTCACGCCGGAGGGTGGTCACAAGGAGGAACCCCCCCCTTCTCAGTGACAAGCTCACGGTGTCTGTTTTGCAGGTTATCAGAAGAACCATCTTCTCAGGGTCTAACCCCTCGTGGGAAACATCTATCTAACCCCCAGGTTACCAGTAATCTGTCCGGGGTCTGGTTAGTGTTTCTTCATTGGCGCCATCCGTGCATAAAGCTAGAACTACATTTTTCTCCAGTTTTTTCAAACTTCTACAAAGATGGTTAGAGAAATTCCGGTAACCACAACCCCAGCTACTGGGGGGAATACCGGCAACACAGTTTTTACAAACACTACCCCGGTTACCCAAGCCGGGGCAAGTGAAGTAAATTTTACGAACACTACCCCAGTTACTCAAGCTGGGGCAAGTGCAGTAAATGATCGCCTACTGGGATCCACCGATACCCAGTTTGAGAAACGAAGACTCCCCCGCCAAACTCTCGATGAAGTTAAGGCATGGGCGGAGGCACGACAAAAGGAATTCCAGGCTGAGTTGGACGAACGCTTGCGTTCCGTACAACAGGCCGACGAATTCGAATACTTGGAGGATGACTCGGAGGAATCCGACTCCGACGCGAACCCTCGCAATAGGGCAAAAGGGAAGCGTAAGGAAACGGAATCCCAACCGAAAAGGCATTTTGGACAAGCCTTCAAACCAAAAAACACAGGCGGAAGTCCACGAGACTTCTCCAAAACGTTCAGACCAAACGTTGCAAATGCGGGAACGTCCAAATTTGCAAGGGACATTGCGGAAGCAATCGCCCCAAAAAGTGCCAAACAAATGTCAAGCATAGGCACATACGATGGTATATCCGACCCCGATGATCATTTGAACAGATTCATAGCGGGGGGCAACCGTCAGTAGTTGGACGGAACCTACGTGGTGTTACATGTTCCAAATGACATTGGTTGGGGCTGCTAGAGCGTGGTTCGATCGTCTACCGGTCAACCACATCTATGACTGGGCAGACTTCCAACAGAAGTTTAGCCAGCACTTCAGCCAGCAAAGAAAGTATACAGAGGAGCAATGGACAATCCTCAAATGCGTTCGAGAGACAGATGAATCTTTGCTGGACTTCATCACTCGCTTCAACTCGAAGAAGCTAAGTCTGGGTAACATTAGCGAAGATCTTGTTCGCGCTGCTTTCATACAGGGCGCGAACGACCCAGAGCTCATCCGCACCTTAACAGGTAAAGATGGCATGCCATCCACATGGGATGCCATCATGACAGCAGCTAAACGCTTTGCGGAAACGGAAAAGCAACTGGGTAGAGATCTCCCACAGAGCACAAACCTCTACACCCAGAAAACAAGGGAAGAGAACGTCCTTACCGCCCGATTAAACAAAAAGCGGAAGCTAGGCATTTGGCAGTCAAGGGTAAACTTTGACACCTCATCCGGCTTGCAGCATCGGTTAGGCGGAAGGGATAACGTACAGTCCAACAAGAACTCCAGATGGACGCCGCTCACCAAAAGCGTCACCGAGATATTCGCCACCGAGGAGCTCCCATGGCCAAAGTCTCAAATAATCCGACATCGCCACAATGCTGATCGGAGCAAGTACTGTGACTTTCACAGGACAAAAGGCCACAACACCGAAGAATGCATAGACGTGAAGGACATGGTCGAAGCATTCGTCAGAGATGGGACGCTCGCGCACCTCGTGGCGCAATGAACGCTGAGCAGGCTGATGCGTGTAGAACCCCAGCTGGGGAAAACACGAATAAAATTCCAGCTTCAATGTGGAGACTACATGCTGCGTAAAGAACGAGATCCCGAACCAGGTGCGTATCGGCTCGATGGCACTCCCATCCCAACAACATGGAAGGGAGCTCATTTACACAGTTTGCATGTAAATCAATTCCAAATTTGTAAAGAAAAGGCCAAGAGCCACTTCTAATGGAAACGATTATCCTTAAAACATTGACGCTGATGACTTTAAATTTTTTATGAACTATCAACACGGATATGCCGGTTTTCACCGCATAAATACGTGGAAAGTCGTTGCGTGGGGAAGGCGGCAAAACCCGCATAAACCCAAAAAGACGACAAACCTTCACGCAGGTCAGTCGAAGGGGAAAAGTTCAGTCCTCCCATTAAATGAAAGTGCCGGTCTATCCGCATGAATCATGAAAAAGGGAACTGAACACTAACCTATTGACAACCGCGCGTCGAACGGTTAATTTATTCAACACGAATATGCCGGTTTTCACCGCATAAATACGTGGAAAGTCGTTGCGTGGGGAAGGCGGCAAAACCCGCATAAACCCAAAAGACGACAAACCTTCACGCAGGTCAGTCGAAGGGGAAAAGTTCAGTCCTCCCATTAAATGAAAGTGCCGGTCTATCCGCATGAATCATGATAAAGGGAACTGAACACTAACCTATTGACAGACACGCGTCGAACGGTTCTAGACAATTTCTAACAACGGATGAGGAAAACCTACACGCAGGTCAGATGGTAAAGTTTAGCCATCCTACTACGTGCAAGTGACGGTCCTACCCGCACAATCACGGAAGAGGAGGCAAAACTTCACACCTATCTACCACGTTCAAAGGTTAACTTATCCTCAAAAGATGAGGAAAACCTACACGCAGGTCAGATGGTAAAGTTTAGCCATCCTACTACGTGCAAGTGACGGTCCTACCCGCACAATCACGAAAGAGGAAGCAAAACTTCACACCTATCTACCACGTTCAAAGGTTAACTTATCCTCAAAAGATGAGGAAAACCTACACGCAGGTCAGATGGTAAAGTTTAGCCATCCTACGACGTGCAAGTGACGGTCCTACCCGCACAATCACGGAAGAGGAAGCAAAACTTCACACCTATCTACCACGTTCAAAGGTTAACTTATTCTAAAACACTTGGAAAATTGCTAATTTAAACTAAAGTATGCAAGTCATACAACGTTTACAAAGCAAGGAACCCAACGAAAGTAGCGGTCTTACCCGCAAAAAGATTTATATTTCACAATGGTTGATTACAAGAATGGCCGGGTAACTACCCGCCTACAAGAAAATAAATCTATACAAGCTAAATCTATCCTAGCAGCGGGAAGGGATCTTCAGGATCAGGCTTCAGGGCCACTTCCACTTGGACCAGCCCCATCAGTAGAGCGTGGCAGTTCAAGGAAAGCTTTGAGGATAGCTAGCCCATCATCAGCAGCAGCAACTTCGTTTACCTTCTCCACCACCGGATGCGGGAAGGCGGCGTATTGATTTACTGCTTGGTCATATATGGCTTCAGTATCTACATCGAATAAAGGGAAGTTGGAAGGCGGGATGCCTTTCTCAACGAACCCTAGACCAAGCAGGAAGCCGGCCTTTTCCCCATCCTCGTGAGAAGCGTTGAGGGCTGCGCTCATAGCATCGTCGTAAGATGTCTCTGAGAAGACCCGATGCACAACCTACAAAGAAAAATACAAGTGTCAGAACCTTTTCTATTTATAAGGAAAAGCGTGAAGACATGAAGTTAGACATACCTGAGATAACGCTTCTCGAAGAAGCCATCCCTTGGCAACCAGAGCCTCTTGGAGGGCAGCTTGAGCTTCGTTACGGGCGCGTTCGGCTTCATTCTTGTTGAGGTTGGCAAGCAACACCTCTTTAGCCGCAGCCTCTTCGACGCCCTTTAGCTTACGCTCGGTATGGTCAAGCACCCCCCTCTGGTCCAGGATTTCTTGAAGCTTCTTAGCATCCTCCATCGCCAAGGCATCATGAGCCTGCTGGAGAGCCTCTAATTTGGCTTTAAGTTCTTCATTCTCCACGCGTAGAGGCTCAGCAACAGCTTCAGCCTTGGTGGCCCTCTCGGTTGCGTTCCTCGCAGTTTCCTTAGCCAGCCGAAGCTGTTCATTAACAGCTTGGGCAGCCTTGGAACGGGCCTCTAGTCGAGCCTGAACTTCAACCTCGAGGGCCTTGAAGGCCTTTTCCTTCTCCGCAGCCGCTGCGGAAAGTTTTTGGTTCTCCTCCCGGATAGCCCGCGCATGAGCTACTTCTTTAGCGCGAGCTGCTTTTAACTTGTCGTTTTCACGACAAAGCAGCTCGACGCGCGGCTGCATCCGGGCCAGGAGAACCCGAAGCTCATTGCTTAGCCTACCCTCCTGGTAGCTAGCCATGGCTTCCCCCAACGCACCACTGGGAGCAGCGTGACGAGCCCATTCCACGCACTCCACAGGGGTGCGAAGGGTTGTTCCTCGGCGTATGTTCCATCGTGGAACATACACTTCATTGGAATCCGACACTGCAGAAAACAAAAAGCAGTTAGGAAAAGATGATAAAAAATATATATAAGTGAAAAAGGGCCAAAGGAACCCTACGCACCTGTAGGGTCTATAACAGGCCGATAGCCGCCGAACCCATCACCTGAACCCAAAGGAAATCCATCCAAAAGGTCAGGCAGATGGGAAGGTGGCAAAGATTGGCGAGAACCCCCATGCGTACCTGATGGACCGGCCATCGTCGCCGGTGGCGGGGGCATGGTAGCAGCCGCCGCAGTCGCTGCCGCAGAATCCGCAGCGATAGTAACCGCCGGCTCGGTGAAGGATGCTGTAAAAATCGCACTCACGGCCGGCGGTGACGTCATCTCGGCTGGAACAGTCGGCTCAAAGGAGTGAGCAACTGAACCAGCGGGCGCAGGCGCAGGCGCAGCCGCCTGGGTCGTCGCCTCAGGTAGGCTGACCGGGCCTACCGTCATTGGCGGAGAGGTACTCCTCTGCGCTCCACCCTGGAATGCGTCAACATCCACACCTGCGTAAAGAAGATAAGTGTTAAAAGGATATTAAGCTATGAAGATAAAAGCTGAAGGAAGTTGTACTTACGGGTTTTCTTGAGCCTGAAAGTACGGACGGGCGGGGATGAACCCGATGGAGACAGTCGCAACCTCCGGAGCAGTGGTCTCGTCACCAACGGGATTCCCCGCCACCTCTTCGCTCTCAGCCTCCGAGTCAGACAGAGGCACCGGATCGGCAGTGGAGGCCACCTTCTCCTTTCCCTTCCCGCCGGCAGCCTTCTTCTTCCGCACCAACGGAGGACCATCTGCGGATTCCTCATCAGAACATACGATTAGAGGAATTCCGGCAGAGGTTTCAACATTGAGGGGTCGAGGGTTGAAGAGCGCCTTACCTGGCCGCCTGGCGCTAAGGATCTTATGGCCTTGCGGATAGACCTCCACGAACCGATCCGCAGTTTGTTCGAGGATGGGCAACTCGTTCTCGTCCAGAGCGCGAGTACCCATCCGTGCGGGACCGTCAGCCTCCCGCGGGTTAAGGAGCGACTGCAGGTCGTTCCCCTCTGAAATAAACAGGGAAAAAGTTAGAAGAAATTTAAAATCAACAAAAGGAAAGAAAGCATACCGTAAGGAACAGAGTTCGAACCGTATTCGAGGACGATCGGAACCTTTTGCGCGTCCGCCGCCTTCCAGACCCGGCTCATCCCCAACATGACCATCCCGGACTCCGCAAACCGGTAAACCGGAGATTGGATCCGAGATATCCTCGAAAACTATTCCGCCTCCTGGTAGTTGGAGGCGTGAAGGCTTGGGAGAGCTTGCCCATTCTTAAACTTCATGGCAAGGGGAATGGCGCGAGCGGAGATAAAGAAGAACTCCCGCTTCCACGCGCGAAGACTGCGCTCGGTCGCGCAAATCTTCAAACCCTTGATACGGGTTGTCAGGGTATACCACCCCTGGATGCACCTCCAAGTGTAGAAGGTCATCAGGCGGTCAACATGGGGCTCGATGCCCAAAATCCGGCACACCTACTCGAAGTGGCGAATCTTGGCGATCGCCATGGGGTGCAACTCGGTCAAATGAACACCGTGCCTCTCAAGGACACGGTAAACAAACTTTATCAATGGGAACATAAGATTCCCATAGACAAAGAATGCTGCATAAACCCCGATCTTGCCTCTGGGGGCATCGTACACGGTCTGATGGGGTTCAGGAAACTCAGGCTCGAGAGACTCGAGCATGAACTTCCTGACAACATACCGGTACAGATCGCCGGGCAGAGCACACTGGCACTCGCCAGCAGTACTCTTATCATCAGCTGAAGAGTCGATATCACGAGACATCTTGCAGAAAAGAAGAACGATTTCGGGAAAATGCTTGCCTGAAAAGGGGAGTATTTGCCGGAAATCGCTAAGAAGAAGAAGAGAAGGGTGAAAGTGTGGATTATAAAGAGCCCTCTCCCCCTTTATATACTAATCGCAATTAATGCGATGAATTTAATGCGGAGGAGAGAGAAATCGAAGGTGCAATGAAACTATGACACGTGGCAAAAAGCAAGCTGGCAACAGCTGTTGACAGGACGCGTACCATTAATTTCGCGGCCACGCGCCCGAAAAATCGCGCCCACGCGCCTGAAAAAGCGTCTGGAGTGACTATGTACTGTCACGTCACCATAACTTCCTGCACGTCCTGACACAGTCAGAAGAAACCGTCGCACGACGTTTCAGAGGTTTGGACTGTTCTTATCTTTCCACCAACCTTTCGAATTTCAAAATTCAAAATTTAAAAATATTAAAAAGTAAGCGGGAAAATACCCCTTACCTTGGCAAACAAGTAACCGTAAGACGGATGCGGGTACAGTGTTAAGGCAAAACCCTTCACATACCTAGCACCCGCAGGGAATTGAAGCCAAGTAAACCTTGGCGAACAAGTAACCGTAAGACGGATGCGGGTACAGTGTTAAGGCAAAACCCTTCACATACCTAGCACCCGCAGGGAATTGAAGCCAAGTAAACCTTGGCGAACAAGTAACCGTAAGACGGATGCGGGTACAGTGTTAAGGCAAAACCCTTCACATACCTAGCACCCGCAGGGAATTGAAGCCAAATATTTCTCGGCAACCAAGTAACTATAAGACGGGTACGGGTACAGTGTAAAGGCAAAACCCTTCACATACCTAGCACCCGCAGGGAATTGACGCCAGGAATACCTTGGAAGTAAAGTAACCGTAAGACGAGCGCTGGTACAGTGTTAAGGCAAAACCCTTCACATACCTAGCGCTCCGCTGGGAATTGAAACCAAGAAGGATCTTCTGGGCAATGTTTGCGGAAACGGAAATAACATCCCCGCATAGCGGGAACGTCGAGAACTACGTTGTTTGAAGCTCTAGGATGGAATTGGTGGTTTTAACATAATTGATCACTATGTTCAAAACTACCAAAACCTCATGGAGAATCCACACAAGTGGGACTCAACGCTCCTGACTTGCGAGGAGGTTACAGACCTACCCGCATCATACCCAAAGACCAAGCAGGAAACTCGGGAATTTCTGCAAGTGACAAGGACTTCCGTGGGAAGAATCCCCATGGAAAACCTTAAAAAAAACCCTTTTCAAAACCCTTTGCTTAAGTCCAAAAGTTCACCTCACTTTATTAAACACGCATGAGAAGAACATTGGACTGGGGGGACTTGAAGAGGTAGGTCCCAGCAGAGCCCATTTGGACCCGCAAGACTCACCTTAAACAGGGACGTCTGCGCAGAAAACAACTGGATCCGCAGGACCAACCATGCTCAGAGACGTGACGTCCTTACGCGCAGTACGCAAGCTGTTCCCGCAGGAAATGCCTCCCAATGGTGAAGGACTCCGCCTGTCCCCGCAGCCTCGGATACAAGCCATCAGGGAAGGCCACCCGCGCAGCAAGGCTACACGCACAAGGCACTTAGCTCTCGATCATTCAGTGTCACCTGAAGGAATGAGCAAAGCCGGGAACAATCCCGCACAGTGGCGGGAGGGGGAATACTCCCGCCCAAATAAGCCAGTCCGTACGATACGGGAAGATCTTCTGTATTGTACCTGACGAGGTATGGGAACAAGATCTGACTAAAGATACGACAGCTTATGGACAACGGTATGGCGAGCAGCATGCTCCTACACTGTATGTCACTATTAGCCGCTGCCTACTCACCAACTCTTGTCATACCACGTGCGTAGCAGTTGGTGGAAAAGGAATAGTATACAGCAGGCCTGGTCGCTATCAGCCGCTACCTACCCACCAACTATCAGCAGGGCACGTGCGTAGGCTACTGTTGGTGGATCAAGAATACTGTTGCAGCCGGCCACACCTCCTTGGAAACCTACCTTCGGCTATAAATACCACAAATGGTATGACCATCATATCTTATCTTGTATCATCATATTATACCTGATATCTGCTCTAGCAATCTCTTAATATACATTTATATTTAAAGAGCAATCTAGTCTGATTCTCACGCCGGAGGGTGGTCACAAGGAGGAACCCCCCCCCTTCTCAGTGACAAGCTCACGGTGTCTGTTTTGCAGGTTATCAGAAGAACCATCTTCTCAGGGTCTAACCCCTCGTGGGAAACATCTATCTAACCCCCAGGTTACCAGTAATCTGTCCGGGGTCTGGTTAGTGTTTCTTCAGGTGGGAAGGTAAAGAAGTGTCAAACAACTCACAACTTTATATAACTTTAAACTTAGAGAACCCAATAAACTTAAATGTGAAAACTTGACCACTTTCTTCCTCCATCAACAACATGGGTCAGGGTCTTAGTTGCCGAGTACAAGATGAACATGGGTTATTCACAGCCGTACAATACGGGCATTTGGAGGTTGTAAAGAGTCTGTTACATAAAGATTCATCTTTGATTCATCTAACAACTGTTTATGATCGTCATTCTGCTCTTCATATAGCTGCTGCCAATGGCCAGATGGAGGTTGGTGTTATTTACATTCTCTAAATCATCAAAATTTTTATAAATTTGATGGCTTAATTTTTGATATATTGTTGATGGGTTTTGTTTAGATTGTAAGTATGCTTTTGAAAGATGCATCAGTTAATCCTGATTGTTTGAATCGTCACAAACAGGTATAGTGTTTCTTGAATCTTGATTTTTTGTTCTTAGTACAATAAATGGTGTGAATTTGTTGATATATAATTTTGTTTTTCTTTAAGAATTTCTTGATATACAATTTTTTAGTAGGATCGTAATATTTTCGCTATAATATAAAAGATAGTTTCATGTAAAAAAACATATGTTTTTTATTAAAATAAACATGATGTTACAATTTGATTCTTTTTAGCTACATTTTGATATATAAAATTTATAAAACAGAGTCTTATCAAATATACTATAATTTAAAGATAACTTCATGTAAAAAAAAACTTATGTTTTTTATTAAAAATAAATTTGATGTTATAATGTAATTCGTTTTAGCTACATTTTGATATATAAAATTTATAAAACAGAGTCTTTTCGAATATAGTTATACATGCATTTTATTCTCTTGTAACTTTTAATATATGATGTTTATAGAAAAACAAATAAGATGTATAAATAAATAAATATAATGTGTTAGTTTTTATTTTTATCTATATTCCGACGTAAATTTTTTATGAAAAACCAGAGACGTATCAAATATACATAGTTTTATATTTGATACAACTCTGATTTTTATTTCTATTAAAACAAACACATCGCATCGTAACACCGTAGCCGGTTTTTTTATATAAGCAATATATATAAATGTTATAAAAAGAAAAAAAAATATAAAATCATCCTAATATGTGAACTATGCTCATAATCTTTTGGTAGACTCCGTTGATGTTGGCTGCAATGCATGGAAAGATTACTTGTGTTGAAAAGCTCATTGACGCCAAGGCAAATGTAAGTCAAAGTTTTGATTTTTCTTACATGAACTCAAATTGTTAATAATAATAATATTATCTTTAATAATTCATTAGATCTTGATGTTTGATTCACTAAATGGAAGAACATGCTTGCATTATGCTGCTTATTATGGGAATTCTGATTGTCTTGAAACCATTATTTCTGCTGCCCGGACATCCCAAGTTGCTACTTCTTGGTGGGTCTCCTTTTTTCTATAAATTTTCAAAAGTTTGTTACTTTTTTTTATAAAAAGGTAAAATAATGTAAATCGAATTGCGGGTTTCAGGGGATTTTCAAGATTTGTTAATATTAGAGACGGTAAATGGGCAACGCCTTTGCATTTGGCTTCTCGTCAAAGACGCGCACAGTGTGTTCGTATGCTTCTAGACAGTGGAGCCCTTGTTTGTGCATCTACGGGTGGATATGGGTACGTATTCATGGGAGCACCGCAGTAGAACCGTTTTAACGCTTATATTGTTTATAAGGTGTCTGGGATTCCTTATTTAACCTCCTTATAACTTATATAAGTCATTAGTTATAAGCTACAAAGTTATGGCTTATAATTTATCCACACACGACCTTTAACTTTAACTGACACCTTATAAGTTATAACTTATAACTTATAACTTATAAGTCATAAGATGATAAAATAAGCAATCCCAAACACCCATAAAGTAAAAGTTATTTGAATCATGCAATTTTTACCCATTATACATAAAATATTTTTTTTCATTTTTTAAGTTTCATTTGTTGTACTTTTTGAGACATTTTGTGGGAGGATTACTTTTGGTCTCTTTGGGTTCATCTTGTACGTAAAAAACCAGCTGTCAAAAATGATTACTTTCATATGAAAATATTAAATTTATGTAAACAAATGTCAGTCAGTGTGTGTATATAAATAAATATACATATAATACGTTAAATTTATGTAAAAAGTATCAAATTTATCAACTATAAATTATAAAATGACCCAAATGGGCAAATGGCACACAAAAGTACAAAACCATCTTTTAATATTTGTAAAGTCAAGTGTATTTTACGACCCTCTGAGAAAATTTCTTGGATCTGTCGCTGTAAAAGTAAAAGTATGAAAGTCCTTTGGGCATGACCCAACTTATTTGACTCGTCCATTTGGTCAACTCTAGTATATTGTGTTTTTGCTTACGTGTCATTCTATTTGCCTTCATTTACAGCTTCCCTGGTAGCACACCACTTCATTTGGCTGCAAGAGCCGGTTCGATTGATTGTATTCGAGAATTATTGGCGTGGGGTGCAGACAGGCTTCATAGAGACGCATCCGGGTATAAATTTAGCTTTCAAATTATATTAATCTTTATATGATAGTTTAGTGAAAGCATAATTTTTTGATCTAGTGTAATGCATCAAAGTTAGCTTCTTTATACATGTGCATAAATGCATATTCAGAATTACTTTAGTGACAAAAAAATAGTAATAATATAAAGATTGTTGTTAAGCATCCCCATGAAAAAATATTACTTGGAGCTAGGCTATATTCGTGTTCATTTGTTTAACATCAACCAAACAAATTACGATTGAACATGACGTGTTCGTGTTCGTTCGCCAAGGAAATGAACATGTTCAAGTCCGTTTATGTTTGTTAATTAAAAATGTAAACAACGGTTCACGAATGTAAATGAACGAACATAACTTATCATAGATGGAAGGCAATAATTGATCTTAATACAGTTAAAAGTAATGTGAAGAACACTATGTTGTGACTAAACTTTTTTAAAACTAGACTAGGTTGTAATTGGTCAGTTTTTAAATAAATATATTAATGAATTTAAAGGAATTTAAACAAACGTGAACTAACGAACATAAATTAACGTAAACGAACGAGCATAAACGAAATTAAATAAACGAACGTTCATTATCATAAATGAACGAACGAAGCATATCTTCATATTCTTTCATTTAACTAAATGAACAAAATTTTATGTTCTTGTTTGTTTACTAAATAAACAAACTTTCCACCGATTGGTTCATGAACTGTTCACTAAACATCTGTCCATTAACAGACCTGGAGTTACTAAAGTTTGTGTCTTGCAATGATTATTTTTTTTTTTATAACATTTTTTCAAATAAATGCAGGAGAATTCCATATTTGGTAGCATTAAAGCATAAGAATGAATCTTGTGCAGCTTTATTAGATCCATCATCTGCAGAGCCTTTAGTTTGGCCATCACCATTAAAGTTCATTAGTGAACTTAATCAAGATGCAAAAGCATTATTAGAGCAAGCTTTAATGGAAGCTAATAAGGAGAGAGAGAAAACAATATTAACGGGTGCAGGTTACTCGCTACCGTCTCCATCACATTCGGATACTGGAACCGTTGATGATAATATCTCTGAGGTAACTTCAATTTTACCATTCTATGTTTAGAAAGTTTGGAATTTGTTACTATGAAAGCATGAAACATTAGGCAAAAAAGTTGGTTTGAAAGGGTTAAAGTTAATGACTTTTGACTTTAAGTGCATGTATCTTTGTTGACTTTAGTCAATTTTGAAATCTTTATTGAGAAAGATTAACTGATTAAGCATCCTTGATTTTATTTATTTTTTTGGTGGTATTTCACTATTTTGACTATTTATTTTGAATAATTGCAAATTCAATCGTGGGTTTCTCATTAAGCAATAAAAGGATTTTAATTTACTATCATTTTGATGTTTATTTGGTGTGATATTATCCAAATTTGATCATGGCCTCATGGGTTTATGGCTTTTTGACCCAAAAAACTAAAAAACATACAACTTACTTGATTTTTTTGTGTTTCTTGGTGTTATTATCCAAATTTGATCATGGGTTTATAGCTTTTTGCAAAAAAAAAAAAAAAAAAAAAAAAAAAAAAACATACAACTTACTTGATTTTTTGTTGTTTCTTGGTGATCTGATCCAAATTTGGTCATGCTTTTGTGTCTTTTTGCCCAAACAAAATAAATAATACACTTTACTTAGTTTTTGGTGTTTATCGGTAGTATTATCATAAATTTATTCATGGGTTTTCTTTTAACCAACAAAAGATTTATAATTAATTTGCAGGCAAGCGAAACCGAGCTATGTGGTATATGTTTTGACCAAGTTTGCACCATTGAGGTCCAAGATTGTGGTCACCAAATGTGTGCTCAATGCACCCTAGCCTTGTGTTGCCACAACAAACCCAACCCAACAACCACTTCACTTACCGCACCCGCCTGCCCATTTTGCCGAAGCAACATTGCCCGTTTGGCGGTTGCAAAAGTCAAAGTCAACGATTTTGACCGTAACCTTGACCTTGACCTCTATTCTTCTTGTAAACTGCCAAAATTTAGAGAAGCTTGAAACTTTAGTGAGGGAAGCAGTAGCTTCAAGGGTCTTTCGGGTGTACCATCGTTTGGGAAAATGGTGGGCCGGGGATCCGGGAGGATATCCGTGGACAACGGGTGCGTCAACAAACTGTGAAACAACACGATTAAGACATTTTGACACGTGTCAAGAAAAGATCGGTTGAAGAAAGTCAGGGAAGTTGAATACCTGTTAAAAAATGTCTAGTTTCTATTCTTCAAAATGTGATTTTTGAATATTTGGAATTCTTTTCGTAATTTTTCTATTTTTGAAGGTTAGAAAATCCATAAATGTTTTTCTACCCTTCCTAAAGATTGTCCCCTACTATATATTTAAGGTAACCCTTATTTAGTTTTTACCTAATAAGTCTGTGTACTTGGTTTTTTATAAGTCATGTGATCAACTGATCATGTTTGTAGATCATTTATTCACCTCCTAACTTTATAGTTTCTGTTATTATTAAAAACGAATATAATACTTTATTTTGCAAAAAAAAACGTAGTTCTTTTAACTTAATTTAATACATGCGAAAGAAAGTTAAATATGCATGTTTTTTATGTTTTCATTTGTTGATTTTTAACGTGAATATCATGTAAACTCTTTTACAAACAGAGGATGGTATTTTATAAAAACTACGGTATCACATAAACTTTTAACCGATAATAATATTTTCAGAAGTTTAAAGATTTTAGTATGCCAAGACTATTTTCATACAAACAATGGAATATGTTAAATTTTTTAACTTTACTAAACTTTAAGGTTTTATTAACGTGTTGTGACTAAAGCTAAATCACACTCAAAAACTTGCATCAGAAAGAGAGAACAAGGGCTAGCTCACTTGATAGAGATACGTGTAGGTCCAGGGTTTAAATATTGACAAATGTTTAGATCTGTTAGCCTAAAAAAATAAAAAATAATAAAAATAAAGAGAAAAATTTTAAAAAAAATTACAGCAAGCAAGTGTTGATAAAATGGGTTCATGCTACAATTGAGAGGGGTGTGTAGTAAAATCAGTCAAGTCAAAAGGAGAAAGAAACACACATGGGAATCAGAAAGAGTGGTGTTGTTTTTGGTCTTGTAATTTGGATTGATTGATTGATTATGTCAAGGTGAAAGAGACAAAGTGTCCTTTCATATGATATCTTCATGCTACTACACTCAAATAAATGATTTTGTGAAGCATGATGGGGACAAAATGCCTAGGATTCTCTCCCATTGATAATTCAATTTCTTTTTCTGATTTCATTTACTCATTTTCTAACGTATGATTGAAAGAAATATTTAGTTTATATCACTGTGACTCCGTGAGTTGTAACTCGCTCCTAACTAACTCTTTGAGTTAAGTGCTATTTTAGTATCTGTGGTTTTGCCAACTACGCAACTTTAGTATATATTCTTTATTTTATGTAAATGGCTACCTCAGTTTTAAAAAACTTGCATTTTTAGTACTTTTTTTTTAATCCGGTCTATTTTTTCCGTTAAGTTATGAATAATTTGATAACTTCATTATTTTCTTTGTTTTTTCTTTTCTTTTTAACGCTTATATATTGTAAACCTTAAATCCCCAAATCATAACATCAAAAACAAAATCCTAAATCCCCAAATATCGTAAAAATTCAAACCCTATGATGATATGGAGAAAGGGTTTGGGGATTTAGGATTTGGATTTTGATGTTATGATTTGTGGATTTCGTGTTTACAAGATATAAGCATTTAGAAGAAAAGAAAAAAACGAAGAAAATAACGAAGTTACCAAATTATCCATAACTTAACGGGAAAAATAGACGGAGTTAGAAAAAAGTACTAAAAATGTAAGTTTTTTGAAACTGAGGTAGCCATTTGCACGAAATAAAAATGGGTACTAAAGTTGCGTAGTTGGCCAAACCACAGGTACTAAAATGACACTTAACTCTAACTCTTTTAAAAGCATGATTAAATTCATCCAGGGCTAGTTTTACTCGAGCAAGTTAACTCGAATAAATTTATGAGCGAGTTTGAGTTGAAATACCTCATTTAATTAATTAATTATCTTTTATTTATCTTGTAAATTGGTAGTTTAGTACTTTAGTAATATGTAATTTCAAACTTGTAAAACTTGGTATTGTTAACTTCTTATTTAAGATTTGTACAAATAAAATATAGATAAAGCAACCAAAAAAAAAGTCAATTCACCAAGCTACCATTTCTAGCAATCATTGGACCGGATGGGTCAGATTGGGCTTTTTTTTTTAAATAATATTTGGACCGGGGGCCTTTGCTCATTGGGCCTACTTTAGTTATTGGTGTATAACTTATAAACATGGAGATTAATCTACTATATTTGCATGATAAAAGTCAAACCTATTATCAAGTTCATACAATAAGGAATGCAACCAAAATAACATGGGTCATCTACTCATCTTTACCACCTACATAGTAATTTAAAGGGCCCAACCTCGTGGTTTTGATGTCTCTTTTTCTGATTTTCCATCGACTGTCTAATCGGCTTTGCTTCAATTGCTTTCAATGACTTCAAGTTAAAAAATTCCGTCTTTACATGTCATTGCTATCGACCCTTCACAACTATTGCTTACGTAGTCACAAACTTTTAGAATAAGAACCAACACCATAGATCTTTCCCAATTCAAAATCATGAATGGTAAAATTCTCCTGTGGAACCCTAAATTTGAAGCTCTTAGCTTTATCATTATTGTTATCATCATCCTGAATACTATTTGCCTTTGATTCAACATCCTTCTCCATTTCACCCCCAATCATTTCTCTCCTGAATTTGCCCCAAATTCGAACCCTAGATCATCAATCGCATCCATGCGAAACTTGTGTGCGTAAATGTTATATGATATACAGAGCTCTTAAGCTATTGACCGTTAAATCTTTAACATGAAGAGTTTATTCAACTAAAATAACCCAAATCCTATTTTCACTTTGTACATTTAAAAAGGAATCATCATCAACTAAAATTTTGAAGAAAATAGTTTGCCCGCCAGGTGTTTGACAAAACGCCTCAATGAAATAATCTTTGTTTTTGGTGTTTTGAGGAGGGGAGGGCAACGGGTGGTTGCTCTCCTCCTTCCTCTTTGGTTCGGGTGTTCATTCCTCAAACTCAACTCGAGTTTTGTTTTATTATTATTTTTCTTGGTGTGGTACTTGGCTACCGGGGTGTTTTGTGGGTCGGGGGTGGTATGACCGGGGCTATTGAGGAGGTTGTTTGGCCGTGTCCGTTTAGAGGCTTCCACTGTTGCCCGGATGGATTACCGGGGTCCAAGGGGGTTCGATTGGCCGCACATATTAAGCGGCTTCATTTGTCATTGGATGACAAGAAAGAGACCTTACGGGAGGCGATCTCGACAAATTTGGATTTGTTTATTTCGGTTGGTGAGGCTTTAAAGGTCTCGCGTAGGTGGATGTGTGGAGCGTGTATGGAGTCACATGCTCTCCGTCGGGGGTGCCATCATGATGACGGGTCGGTCTGGTACAAGTGTGTCACCGGAGATGTGGAGGAATATATAGTGGGGATTGGGAAGCCACATGTTGGGAGGGAAGTTGTCGCGGTGGGAAGGGTGGAGGTGGATGTAGCTCTCCTTGAGCGTGTCTTCACTCTTCCTATTACGACTGTTAAAAACATTCCTCATAGTTGTCGTATGGCTTTTTCCCAAGCCTTAGTGGGTGCTCTGGGTAAGGTGGCGGCTATGCCAGAGTCTGTTGAGGGGTGGGTAAAACTGTTGTTGTTACCACGTTGCACCTTACGAGTTTTCAGACCTTCTAATCGTCAGCAACGCAGGTCTGTCAATAGAAAGTCTGAGCAATGCCGAATTATTCAACGGTCGCTATCCGCTTGGGGTGACCGTGATGGTTTCTTTGAGCTCCTTATATCGCTTTTTAACCAACCCCTAGGAGATGCCCCGGGTGGTGATGCGTTTGTACCCGAGTCTGACAACGCCGGGTTGGGCGCCAATGTTAAACAATGTTTGCGAAAAGTTGCGGACGGGCATTTCACTGCTGCGGTCAAGGTATTATGCTCTTCAGGGGTTGCACCTTTCGGTAAGGATACTTTGAACGCTTTGTTGTCTAAGCATCCCATCATGGCATCTCCGATTATGCCTGCTTCCTTGCTTTCTGAGTCTCCCCTTGTCGTGGACGTTGATAGTGTGCTTGGGTGCATTAAGTCTTTCCCTAAAGGGACTTCGTGTGGGTGGGACGGTTTGTGAGCCCAACACATTTTAGATGCGTTGTGCGGAGAGGGGTCTCCGATTGCGGATGGTTTGCTCAAGGCTATCTCTGCGGTGGTTAATTTATTTTTGGGGGAAAGTGTCCTAAGGTGTTGGCAGAGTTTGTTGCGTCTGCCCCACTTACGCCGTTGCTTAAACCGGACAATGGGATTAGACCTATTGTCGTTGGGGCCATTTGGAGGTGGTTGGTCTCTAAGGTGGCTATGAGGGGTGTCGGGAAGGAGATGGTTAAATACCTCGGTGACTTTCAATTTGGGGTGGGAGTCCCCAGTGGGGCAGAGGCCGTGCTTCATAGCGCGAACAGGTTTTTAAATCAGTTTCATTCGGATGGGTCATTGGCTATGCTTACTGTTGATTTCTCCAATGCCTTCAACTTAGTAGATAGGACGACCCTTCTACATGAGGTTCGGAGTTGATGTCCTTCCATTTCTCTTTGGGTGGATTTTTTATATGGGCAGTCGGCTAGGTTATATGTGGGTGATACTTTCATTAAATCCACCACTGGGGTTCAACAGGGGGACCCTCTTGGGCCTCTCCTTTTTGCCTTAGCTTTGCACCCACTTGTTCACCAAATCAGAGATCGGTGCAAGCTTGTCTTTCATGCTTGGTACTTGGATGATGGCACGATTATCGGGGATACTAGAGAGGTAGCCAAAGCATTAGATATTATCAGGTCTGAGGGGCCTCGTTTGGGTCTTGAATTAAACGTTAAGAAAACAGAGTTATTTTGGCCAACATGCAATGGGGTGAAGGCACAGGAGGGGTTGTTCCCTTGCGGGATTGGAAGGCCGGTGCTTGGCGTGAAACTCCTTGGTGGTGCTGTAAGCCAGGATGCGGGGTTTATCAGCAGTTTGGCTATGAAAAGGGCATCTAGCACTGTGGAACTGATGAGCTGTCTCCCAAGACTTCGGGATCCTCAATGCGAGCTTCTTTTGCTTCGCTCATGTATGGGAGTCGCCAAGCTTTTGTTCGGTTTGAGAACATGCCAACCTATGTATGTGGGGGAAGCTGTTTCTATATTTGACAATGGTCTTCGAAGGGCGATTGAGGACATCGTGGTTTGTGGAGGTCCGTTCTTTGGGGATCTCCAATGGAGGTTGGCATCACTTCCGATCCGTTATGGGGGGTTGGGTCTCTGTTCGGCCGAGGATGTATCTACATATGCTTTTGTGGCTTCGAGACCACAGTCGTGGTGTTTGCAAGACCATATTCTTCGGGGTTGTGATTTTTATGGGTTGGACTCTGATTATGGGTGTGCGATGGATCGTTTACGTACTTCACTTCCAGATTTTGATCTTAGCGGGTTCTCTAATAAGGACACCGCCCCCCCTAAAGCACAACATGTTGTGGCGAGTGCCTTATTTAGTGGAATCGTCAAGAGTTTAGAAGTGAAGTTTGATCTATCCCCTCGCCAAAAGGCGGTGTTTGAATGCCTTCGGGCTCCTCGGGCTCAGGATTTTCTAACGGCCATCCCCATTGAAGGATTAGGCCAACGTATGTCGGGTTTGGAGTATCGGGCTATCCTTAAGTACCGGTTAATGATCCCTATGTTCCCGACGGATGAACCTTGCCCAATTTGTCGCAAGGTCTGTTTGGATTCTTTTGGTGACCATGCGGTGCATTGCAAAGAATTGCCTGGCTTTAAATACAGACATGATCTGGTTAGGGATGTTCTGTGTGATGTTCTTAAACGGGCAGGAATTTCTGCTAAAAAGGAGGCCCCTGTTAACTTTCTCACGGATCCTATTGAAGGGAGATCTACTTTACGACCAGCTGATATTCTTGTGTTCGGGTGGGCAGGGGCGAAACACGCCTGGTGGATCTTACATGAGTGTCTCCTCTTGTTGGGCTCAGGGACCGTGGGTTTGTTGTGGGTCAGGCTGCGTTGAAGGCTGAATCGGGCAAAGTTGTTAAACACGAGAAAGCTTGTTTAGATAATCAACATGTCTTTCTACCATTTGCCTTTGATATATTTGGTTTTCTGGCTCCAGAGGCTGTGAAATTTTTGAGTAGGATTCAGCGCGTCGTACACGGAACCTCTTCAGCTTTTAGGTCCCAAAGCTTCGTTTTTAGCAGGATTGGCTTTGCTATTCAAAAGGGGGTTGCGGCGCAGCTTGTTGCCCATTTGCCTGCCACTTTATTGTAATCGTTTTATTGTAAATTATATAAAACTTCGATTGTGATGGATTCAAAAAAAAAACTTTTAGCGAATTCAGGGTAGAGCTCAGCTTCACTTCAGGTTAATTTGGGTTGGTCGTTAACACTTAACACCGCACCAACCCCACTGCATGGAGAAAAGGGGGCACCAACCAATTAAAATATTCTTTCTATTTTATTTTTATTTCTTTCCTGCATAAATTTCCATACATGCCTAATAATCTTCAATACTTCATTTCAAAACATAAATTAATTTTTTTAAAATGCTCATACTCATAGATTTTTCGAAATTGCATATTTGAAATGTATGGTCTTGTCATGTGATAGTCTACTTACTATTTAAATGTCAGTTTTTGTTAGGTTTTTATCATTTATTACATCAATCATCAAATGGGGCAAAGCCCCCAAAAACCCCAAAAATAAAATAAGAGAGAAATGACACAAAATTGACATAAACCCAACGATTCCAACTGTAACATTTAATATATTTCGAAAGTTATAAAATAGACACCATATTTTACCGAACACTTGTTTGGACTTTTTGCCACTATCATATCATCTCCCACATGCTATCATTTATTTCACAACCTTCATTTGACCAAAATACTATTTATTTCACTCATTTAATCTATGATTTGGATTTTCAAATTCAAAACAACATAGAACATACATTTAAAATAAAATACAAAACTATTAATTTAGTGAAGAGGTATATCCCAGCAGAGCCCAGTTGGACCCACAGGACTCACCTTGAAGAGAGACGTCTGCGCAGAAACCAACTGGATCCGCAGGACCCACCATGTTCAGAGACGTGACGTCCTTACGCGCAGTACGCAAGCTGTTCCCGCAGGAAATGCCGCCCAATGGTGAAGTACTCCGCCTGTTCCCGCAGCTGCGGATACAAGCCATCAGGGAAGGCCACCCGCGCAGCAAGGCTACACGCACAAGGCACTTAGCTCTCAATAATTCAGTAGTCACCTGAGGGAATGAGCAAAGCCGGGAACAATCCCGCACAAAGGCGGGAGGGGGAATACTCCCGCCCAAATGAGCCAGTCCGTACGATACTGGAAGATCTTTTGTACTGTACCTGACGAGGTATGGGCAAAAGATCTGACCAGAGATACGACAGCCCATTGACAACAGTATGGCGAGCAGCATGCTCTTGTACTGTATGTCACTATTAGCCGCTACCTAGTTACCAACTCCTGTCATACCACGTGCATAGCCTGCAGTTGGTGAAAAAGGAATAGTACACAGCAGGCCTGGTCACTGTCAGCCGCTGCCTACCCACCAACTGCCAGCATGGCACGTGCGCAGGCCATAGTTGGTAGAACAGGAACACTATTCAGCCGGCTAAACCTTCTTGGAAACCTACCTTCGGCTATAAATACCCCAGATGGTATGATCATTTCACCTTATCTTGTATCTTACATCTTATACCTGATATCTGCTCTAGCAATATCTTAATATACACTTATATTCAAGAAGAATCTAGTTTGATTCTCACGCCGGAGGGTGGTCACAAGGAGGTACCCCCCCCCCTTCTTAGTGACGAGCTCACGGTGTCTGTTTTGCAGGTTATCAGAAGAACCATCTTTGCCGGATCTAACCCCTCGTGGGAAACATCTATTTAACCCCCAGATTATCCGTAATCTGCCCGGGGTCGATTAGTGTTTCTTCATTGGCGCCATCCGTGCATAAAAGCCAGAACTTCATTTCTTTTCAGTTTTTTCAAACTTCTGGAAAGATGGTTAAAGAAACTCCGGTAACCACAACCCCAGCTACTGAGGGGAATACCGGCAACTACACGGTTCTTACGAACACTACCCCAGTTACCCAAGCTGGGGTAAGTGCAGTAAATAATCGCTCACTGGGATTCACCGATACCCAATTAGAGAGACAACGAACGAGGCTCCCCGCCAAACACTCGATGAAGTTAAAGCGTAGGCGGAAGCACGTCAAAAAGAATTCCAAGCCGAGTTGGATGAACGCTTACGTTCACTCCAACAGCCTGAGGAATTCGAAGAGTACTGGGACAATGATTCGGAGGAATCCGATAGTGACGCAAACCCTCGTCATAGGGCGAAAGGGAAGCGTAAGGAAACGGACTCCCAACCGAGAAGGCGTTTTGGAGAAACCTTCAAACCAAAAAACGCAGGTGGAAACCCACGTGACTTCTCCAAAACATTTACACCAACTGCTGCAAAGGCGGGAACGTCCAAATTTGCAAGGGACATTGCGGAAGCAATCGTCCCGAAAAGTGCCAAACAGATGTCCAACATCGGCACTTACGATGGTATATCTGATCCAGACGATCATTTGAACAGGTTCATAGCGGGGGAACCGTCAGTAGTTGGACGGAACCTACGTGGTGTTACATGTTCCAAATGACGCTTGTTGGGGCAGCTAGAGCGTGGTTCGATCGTCTACCGGTACACCACATCTACGATTGGGAAGACTTCCAGCATAAATTTAGCCAACACTTCAGCCAACAGAGAAAGTATACCGAAGAGCAATGGACAATCCTCAAATGCATTCGAGAGGAAGATGAATCTTTGCCAGACTTCATCACTCGCTTCAACTCAAAGAAGCTAAGTCTGGGTAATATTAGCGAAGATCTTGTTCGCGCTGCTTTCATCCAGGGCGCGAATGACCCAGAGCTCATCCGCACCTTAACGGGTAAGGATGGCATGCCATCCACATGGGACGCCATCATGACAGCAGCTAAACGCTTTGCGGAAACGGAGAAGCAACTGGGTAGAGACCTCCCCCAGAGCACAAACCTCTACACCCAGAAAACAAGAGAAGACAACGTCCTTACCGCCCGACTAAACAAAAAGCGGAAGCTAGGCATTTGACAGTCAAGGGTAAACTTTGACACCTCATCCGGCTTGCAACATCGGTTAGGCGGAAGGGATAACGTACAGTCGAACCAGAACTCCAGATGGACGCCACTCACCAAAAGCGTCACCGAGATATTCGCCACTGAGGAGCTCCCATGGCCAAAGGCTCCAATAATCCGACATCGTCACAATGCTGATCGGAGCAAGAACTGTGACTTTCACAGGACAAAAGGCCACAACACTGAAGAATGCACAGACGTAAAGGACATCGTCGAAGCATTTGTCAGAGATGGGACGCTCGCACACCTCGTGGCGTAACAAACGCTGAGCAGGCTGATGCGTGTAGAACCCCAGCTGGGGAGAACAAGAATAAAATTGCAGCTTCAATGCCGGAGACTACATAATGCGCAAACAACGAGATCCCGAACCAGGTGCATATCGGCTCGATGGCATTCCCATCCCAACATGGAAGGGAGCTCAATTACACAGTTTGCATGTAGATCAATTCCAAATTTGTAAAGAAAAGGCCCAGAGCCACTTCTAATGGAAATGATTCTCCTTAGAACATCGATGCTGATGATTTTACATTTATACTTATGAACTTTCCACACGAATATGCCGGTTTTCACCGCATAATTACGTGGAAAGTCGTTGCGTGGGGAAGGCGGCAAAACCCGCATAAACCCAAAAAACGGCAAACCTTCACGCAGGGCAGTTAAAGGTAAAGTTCAGTCATCCCACTAAATGAAAGTGCCGGTCTATCCGCACGAATCATGATAGAGGAAACTGAACACTAACCTATTAACAACCGCGCGTCGAACGGTTAATTTATTCAACACTGATGCCGGTACTCACCGCATAATTACGTGGAAAGTCGTTGCGTGGGGAAGGCGGCAAAACCTGCATAAACCCAAAAAACGGTAAACCTTCACGCAGGTGAGTCATAGGTAAAGTTTAGCCATCCTACTAAGTGCAAGTGACGGTCTTACCCGCACAATCACGAACGAGGAAGCAAAACTTCAACCTATTATCTACCACGTTCATAGGTTAACTTATTCTAAACACTTAGAAAATTTCAAAGGAAAAGATGAGGAAAACTTCCACGCAGGTCAGATATAGGTAAAGTTTGGCCATCCTACTAAGTGCAAGTGACGGTCTTATCCGCACAATCATGAAAGAGGACGCAAAACTTTAACTTATTATCTACCACGTTGAAAAGTTAAATTATCTAAGTACTAAAGAAATTGCTAAGTTAAATCAGAATATGCGTGAAATAAACAAGGCAAGGGATTGGCAAATAATCTTTATTCCATCGAAATTCAAATATTACAAAGATTGCAGGGTACATACCCGCATACAAAAGAAGCTATACAAAAATAAAAATCTACTCTAATGGTGGAAAGGGATCTTCAGGATCAAGCTTCAGGACCACTTCCACTTGGACCCGCACCATCAGTAGAGCGTGGCGGTTCAAGGAAAGCTTTAAGGATAGCTAGCCCATCATCAGCAGCGGCAACTTCGTTTACCTTCTCCACCACCGGATGCGGGAAGGCGGCATACTGATTCACTGCTTGGTCATAAACAGCTTCAGTATCCACATCATACAAAGGGAAGTTGGAAGGCGGGATGCCTTTCTCAACAAACCCTAGACCAAGCAGGAAGCCGGCCTTTTCCCCATCCTCATGAGAAGCGTTGAGGGCTGCGCTCATAGCATCGTCATAAGACGTATCCGTGAAGACCCGATGCACAACCTACAAAAAGAAAAAATACAAGTATCAAAACCTTTTCTATTCACAAAGAAGCGTAAAGACATTATGAAGTTAAGCTTACCTGAGACAACGCTTCTCGAAGAAGCCATTCCTTGGCAACCAGAGCTTCTTGGAGGGCGGCTTGAGCTTGGTTACGGGCGCGTTCGGCTTCACTTTTGTTGAGGTTGGCAAGCAACACTTCTTTAGCCGCAGCCTCTTCAACGCCCTTTAGCTTCCGCTCAGTCTGGTCAAGCACCCCCCTCTGGTCCAGGATCTCTTGGAGCTTCTTCGCGTCTTCCATCGCCAAGGCATCATGAGCCTGTTGGAGCGCCTCTAGTTTAGCTTTAAGTTCCTCATTCTCGAGGCGTAGAGGCTCAGCAACAGCTTCAGCCTTGGTGGCCCTTTCAGTTGCGTTCCGAGCAGTTTCCTTAGCCAGCCGAAGCTGTTCGTTAACAGCTTGGGCAGCCTTGGAACGGGCCTCGAGACGGGCCTGAACTTCAACTTCAAGGGCCTTGAACGCCTTCTCCTTCTCCGCAGCAGCCGCGGAGAGCCTCCTATTCTCCTCCCGGACAGCCCGCGCCTGAGCTACTTCTTGGATACGAGCTGCTTTTAACTTGTCGTTTTCACGACAAAGCAGCTCGACGCGCGGCTGCATCCGGGCCAGGAGAACCCGAAGCTCATTGGTTAGCCTACCCTCCTGGTAGCTAGCCATGGCTTCCCCCAACGCACCACTGGGAGCTGCGTGACGAGCCCACTCCACGCACTCCACAGGTGTGCGAAGGGTTGTTCCTCGGCGGATGTTCCATCGTGGAACATACACTTCATTGGAATCCGACACTGCAAAAAACAAAAAGCAGTTAGGAAAAGATGATATAAAAAAAAAAAAAAGAGGCCAAAAGAACCCTACGCACCTGTAGGGTCAACAACAGGCCGATAGCCGCCAAACCCATCACCTGAACCCAAGGGAAATCCGTCCAAGAGGTCAGGTAGATGGGAAGGAGGCAGAGGTTGGCGAGAAGCCCCATGCATACCTGAAGGATCGGCCGTCGTTGCCGATGACGGAGGAGGCATGGTGAAGGCCGCTGCGGTGGTAGAAACCAACGGAGGTGAACTCACAACCGTGGTCGCCGCTGCGAAGTCCGCAGGAAAAGTAACCGCCGGCTCAGTGAAAGATGCGGTAAATATAGCACTGACAGCCGGCGGTGATGTCATCACAGTTGGAACAGTTGGCACAACTGGGTGAGCAACTGAACCAACTGAAACAGGCGCAGCCGCCTGAGTCGTCGCCTCAGGTAGGCTGACCAAGCCTACCGTCATGGGTCCGGAGGTACTCCTCCCCGCTCCACCCTGGAATGCGGTAGCATCCACGCCTGCACAAGGAAGATAAGTATTAATGATGGAAAGCTATGAAGGTAAAAATAAAGTTTGTACTTACGGGTTTTCTTGAGCCTAAAAGTGCGGACAGGCGGGGATGAACCCGATGGAGCCGGCCTCTTCACGCCGCTCACCGTTGTCATCCTGGGCTCTCCGGAGGTGACAGTCGTCGCAGCCTCCGGAGCAGTGGTCTTATCACCACCGGAGTTCCCCGCCACCTCCTCGCTCTCAGTCTCTGAATCAGACCGAGGCACCGGATCGGCAGTGGAGGCCACCTTCGCCTTCCCCTTCCCGCCGGCAGCCTTCTTCTTCCGCACCAACGGGGGACCATCTGCGGATTCCTCATCAGAACACAAGATTAGAGGAATTCCAGCAGAGGTTTCAGCATTGAGGGGTCGAGGGTTGAATAACGCCTTACCTGGCCGCCTGGTGCTCAGGATCTCGTGGCCTGGCGGGTAGACCTCCACGAACCGATCCGCCGTCTGTTCAAGGATGGGCAACTCGTTCTCATCTAGAGCACGAGTACCCATCCGAGCGGGACTATCAGCCTCCCGCGGATACAGGAGCGACTGCAAGTCGTTCCCCTCTGAAATAAAAGAAAAACAGTTAGAAGACAAACCTATATAAACAAAGAAGACAGAGCATACCGTAAGGGACAGAGTTCAAACCGTATTCAAGGACGATCGGGATCTTTTGCGCCTCCGCATCCTTCCACACCCGGCTCATCCCGAGCATCACCATCCCGGACTCCGCAAAGCGGTAAACCGGAGATTGGACTCGGGATATCTTTGAGAACCATTCCGCCTCCTGGTAGTTGGAGGCGTGAAGGCTGGGGAGTGCTTGCCCATTCTTGAACTTCATGGCAAGGGGGATGGCGCGAGCGTAGATAAAAAAGAACTCCCGCTTCCATGAACGAAGACTGCGCTCGGTTGCGCAAATCTTCAAACCCTTGATCCGGGTTATCAGAGTATACCACCCCTGGATGCACCTCCAAGAGTAGAAGGTCATCAGGTGGTCGACGAAGGGCTCAACGCCCAGAATCCGGCACACCCACTCGAAGTGGCGAATCTTCGCGATCGCCATCGGGTGCACCTTGGTCAGGTGTACACCGTGCCTCTCCAGGACACGGTACACAAACTTTGTCAAAGGGAACCTAAGATTCCCATAGACAAAGAATGCGGCATATACCCCAATTTTGCCTCTGGGGGCATCATACACCGTCTGATGAGGTTCAGGAAACTCAGGCTCGAGAGACTCGAGCATGAACTTCCTGACGATGTACTGATATAGATCGACAGGCAGAGCACACTGGCACTCGCCAGCAGTACTCTTGTCATCCTTGTCGAACGTGGATGACGGGTGCTCGGAGTACACCCCAGCCTCCTGGGCTGTAGCCTCAAGATCGTGAGCAGAAGACATCTTGCAGGTATGAAAAAGAGAACGATTTCAAGAGAATGCTCGACTGAAAAGGTGAGTATTCGCCGGAAATCGTTTTGAAGATGAAGAGAAAAGTGAAAGTGTGGATTACAAAAGACCCTCTCCCCCTTTATATACTAATCGCAATTAATGCGATGATTTAATGCGGAAGAGAGAGAAATCGCAGGTGCAATGAAACTATGACACGTGGCAAAAAGCAAGCTGGCAACAGCTGTTGAAAGGACGCGTGCCAGTAATTTCGAGGCCACGCGCCCGAAAATTCGCGCCCACGCGCCTGAAAAAGCGCCTGGAATGACCATATACTGTTACGTCGCCATAACTTCCTGCACGTCCTGACACTGTCAGAAGAAACCGTCGGACGACGTTTCAATAGTTTGGACTGTTCTTATCCTTTCACCAACTTTTCGAATTTCAAAATTTCAAAAAGATTCAAAAGCGGGAAAATACCCCTTACCTTGGCAACCAAGTAACTGTAAGACAGGTGCGAGTACAGTGTTAAGGCAAAACCCTTCACATACTTAGCACCTGCAGGGAATTGAAGCCAAGAATACCTCGGCGACCAACTATAAGACGGGTGCGGGTACAGTGTTAAGGCAAAAACCCTTCACATACTTAGCACCCGCATGGAATTGACGCCAGGAATACCTTGGAAGTAAAGTAACCGTAAGACGAGTGCGGGTACAGTGTCAAGGCAAAACCCTTCACATACCTAGCGCTCCGCAGGGAATTGAAACCAAGAAGGATCTTCTGGGCAATGCTTGCGGAAACGGGAATAACATCCCCGCATAGCGGGAACGTCGAGAACTACATTGTTTGAAGCTTCAAGATGGAATTGGTGGTTTTAACATAATTGATCACTATGTTCAAAACTACCAAAACCTCATGGAGAATCCACACAAGTGTGACTCAACGCTCCTGACTTGCGAGGAGGTTACAGACCTACCCGCATCATACCCAAAGATCAAGCAGGAAAGTCGGGAATTTCTGCAAGTGACATAAGGACTTCCGCGGGAAGAATCCCTAGGGAAAACCTTAAAACTAAACCCTTTTCAAAAACCCTTTGCTTAAGTCCAAAAGTTCACCTCACTTATTAAACACTCATGAGAAGAACATTGGACTGGGGGGACTTGAAGAGGTAGGTCCCAGTAGAGCCCAGTTGGACCCACATGACTCACCTTGAAGAGAGACGTCTGCGCAGAAACCAACTGGATCCGCAGGACCCACCATGCTCAGAGACGTGACGTCCTTACGCGCAGTACGCAAGCTGTTCCCGCAGGAAATGCCGCCCAATGGTGAAGTACTCCGCCTGTTCCCGCAGCTGCGGATACAAGCCATCAGGGAAGGCCACCCGCGCAGCAAGGCTACACGCACAAGGCACTTAGCTCTCAATAATTCAGTAGTCACCTGAGGGAATGAGCAAAGCCGGGAACAATCCCGCACAAAGGCGGGAGGGGGAATACTCCCGCCCAAATGAGCCAGTCCGTACGATACTGGAAGATCTTTTGTACTGCACCTGACGAGGTATGGGCAAAAGATCTGACCAGAGATACGACAGCCCATTGACAACAGTATGGCGAGCAGCATGCTCTTGTACTGTATGTCACTATTAGCCGCTACCTACTCACCAACTCCTGTCATACCACGTGCATAGCCTGCAGTTGGTGGAAAAGGAATAGTACACAGCAGGCCTGGTCACTGTCAGCCGCTGCCTACCCACCAACTGCCAGCATGGCACGTGCGCAGGCCACAGTTGGTAGAACAGGAACACTATTCAGCCGGCTACACCTTCTTGGAAACCTACCTTCGGCTATAAATACCCCAAATGGTAAGATCATCTCACCTTATCTTGTATCTTACATCTTATACCTGATATCTGCTCTAGCAATCTCTTAATATACACTTATATTCAAGAGCAATCTAGTCTGATTCTCACGCCGGAGGGTGGTCACAAGGAGGTACCCCCCCCCCCTTCTTAGTGACGAACTCACGGTGTCTGTTTTGCAGGTTATCAGAAGAACCATCTTTGCCGGATCTAACCCCTTGTGGGAAACATCTATTTAACCCCCAGATTATCCGTAATCTGCCCGGGGTCGATTAGTGTTTCTTCATTTAGTCAAGACTAAAAGACAAGTTTTATAATTCTATTATGTTATATTTGAATAAATAACTAAAAAGAGTTATTAATTCCAACTCAAGAAATGTTTACAAATAATCTGAACTTTGAACATATTTTTCTCAAGCGATCTCACACTAACTAAATAAACTCCGTTAGTTTTTTATAACATGGAATGCTTATGTGTCAAAAATTTATCTTCGTTAGTGGTTGCTTATGTGGGACTGGCCTATAATTAGTGTAGGATCATTGGAGAAAAATATGTTTAAAGTTTGGACTGTGATGCATTTTCTGAATTGAAATTAATCTCGGCCAATAGGTGAAAGTTGAGATTATTAAATTCCGATCACTCTAACTGAGATAATCGAACTAAAGTGCATTAAAACTCAACCTTTATATCTAATTCGTTTAAATTGATAGTTAACCAGGCCTAGAACTGGGACTCTGAGAGTTAATCGATAGTTAAAACGGATTAAAGAAAATATAATCCCGTGTGACAAAAGGAACCAAACAATTTGTAACAATACGGATGCGATAAGATATGAAAACCTCTAAAACAGAAACATTAATTATAGGTTCGGTTTTGACCCATATCCAAAACAAATGGCCCATATTCTCTTTAGTGACATCAGGTAAGTAACTTGCATTTGATTGGCAAATGTTGTTGGTTCAACACAATAACTCTCACCTGCATTTTGTGCATTTACTTCCTCTCCTTAAAATCCCAGAAATTGGTTAGAAGTTGGAAAAAAGATGAAGATCATTAAAAACGACACTATGATTATGACCGAACCCCACACAAAATTTGAACGAATGCACGGAGTTTCGTATACCCACGTGTCACACCATGATACGTCTAGTCTAGTCGAACAAGTAGCGCTATAAAGAGCGTAAAATTTGATTGCATTAATCATTTGTAGGTGAATAGCTACCAGACTATGTTAATGAACTTATGAACTAGTTTATGTGTTACATGTGCTCTTTAGAAGCAAAGACTTGAAATGTTTGACTTTTATTTTGTAAAAAAAGTCAAATTTTCACAATTTTGAATCTTTGACTTTCCTTCTATTTGGAATTGTTGTATGAAACATTGTATTAATCAATATGGGAATATATTTTTACACAATAACAACTAAAATATCTTGTTTGTATCTAATATAAAGATATAAAATAATCAAAAATTCGATCACGCGACGCGAGTTTCCTCAATATTTATGTTTCGTTTACTTAAACGCTTGATCTCCATATCCTTCCTTCGAGAGAAATGACAATAACCGACACGTCGTCATGGTAACGCCTTCGGTCCCCTTGTGGTATTTCTAGCAGCTCATGAAAATCCAAACCTACAAACAAGAAAAATGACTCAGGTTATTACAAGATTTTCGGATTTTTACGATTTTATAATTTTGTAACTGTTTTAATTAGTACCTGCTTTCTTGGCAGCCCGGAATAGTACTTCCTCGACTAAATGTTGAGCGGGATCACCTTCGGGTGACCATTGAATAAAGAGTTCAACTTCAGAAACCGCTTCTTCGTTTGTGAAGTATTGATATAAACCATCAGATGATAATATCAAAAACTGGTCTCTCGGCCCGAGCTTGTGATGGTGAAGATGCGGGACACAGTTTAGGTACGGCGAAGTGCCAACGTAGTCGATTTGAAACATTTCTAGTAATGCATTGTTCCATTTAGGCTGCAAATATCAAATGTAACAAGATTTTTAGTATTATAGACACATTTTAAACACAGACCGGGTTCAAAACGAGTGATGATCTATACCTTTTTAAGATAGCCAGCACCAAAAGCTCGAGTGACCTTTAACGAGCCTTTAACACGATCATTCATAACCGCACAAGGATCATCTACGTGCTCGGATTTTATTCTTTGAACTTCCTACAAAAGAAAAGGCGAAACAATATATAAATTATGACTAAAGCTTATATGTCTATATGAATAATGATTGAAACTGTAGTGTTGGTTTACGGTTTAGGGTTTAAGGTTTACCTCTGCAACTGACGTACTATGATCAATGCTAAGTTGACACGCGGTCAAGCTAGGATTTATCGCGCCATTATCAACATTTGAATCCTCAAGATCGTATAAAGTTTCTTCGGTAATCCGTTCAAGATCTTGCATAAAAAGATCGGGCTCGGGTTTTTGAGCTAAAACTGCTCGGCTATCGCCTACATTCATCACATAAACATCTTCCCCTTTCATTAACATAACAAGAACACACGAACCCATCAACGCTAGTTCGGGATTCTCAACGAGCATCTGGTCCGCAATATCCAAAAACGACTCCTCTGTTTTCTTTAATCCACGCGATAACGCTTTCAAAACCTCCGAATGATTTGAATCCGACCCGTTTGAATTTGAATACTCTTTTAACCTCCGGTCCAATTCTAACCGTTCCCGATTGAATTCACATTTCCACCAACGCGTATTCTCCGACACGCGATGCCGGCTCTTCGAACCCTTGCTTTTCTTCCTTCGTGGGCCCTGCAAACCCTCGGTTCCGGACGGATAACTTTCTTGCGAATCAACCGAGTTCGGATTCGAAAACCGATTCGTTTCCCTTTGATCATCGCCACTCGACTCGACCAATTCCAAAGATTGAACCGAAGAACTCGAACCCGACGAATTCAAATTATTATTATTACTATCATCCCATAACAACCCTTTGAGTTCTTTATAAACCGATTGATACAAATTTGACGACAAGAAATCGGGCGCATCCGGCCCGTTAAACCCGTCATAAATCCCGACAAACACCCACCCGTGTTCTTCGGATACCACGACTTGCACTCGATCTTCACCCGCTTTCCCGCAGGCCCATTGAAGATTCTGACTATGATTAAAACACTCATCATCATCAAGGAAACTACTCTCACTACTCAAATTTGCACTACTAATCGTTAACTCATTCGTTTTCTCAGAACCCCCACCGGTCCACTCAGGTTGTTTTATAGAAACAACCCGTTTAGTAACCGGTGCAACAGGGTTGTGAGCAACAAAAGTCCTTGAAATTGCAGTCCGTAGGACCCGCATCAAGGACTGTTTCCTCGATCTTTGTGAACAGCTTCTTGGAAACTGTTCCTGACTACCCTTTTCCAGGGACCCAGAAAGGCTAGTCAGGAACAGCGGGCCCGACTGAAACCCGCATTCAATCGGGCCCGATAAAAACCCGCGTTCAACCGGGCCCGAATACGGTACCTGACCCGAATACAACGGGCCAGAGTTTACTGAATTCCGGGGCATCGGTTGAAGCGGGATCGACGTGAAAGAAGTCGAGCTTTCGAAAGCGGAAGCTCGGTAATCGATCGCGTTGTAGATATCGAGAACGGAAGTCGAAAGAGGGGTGGCGGTGTTGGCGGAGACGGCGGCGCCGGAGATTGACCGGAAAGTTGTTTCTTCGGCGGATTGGTCGGGTCGGACGTAACAAAACGAGTGACCCAGATCGTCTAACGGGTCGGGTATGACAACCGGAGCTTCTTTTCGCCGGTGACTCACACCGTTGAAACATATTGTTAATTTCCCAACGCCATTTCCCATCGGAAATTATTATTATCAAAATAATATTACAAAACGACGGCGTTTTGTGAAATTGAAACTTGTGAGAACAAAATTATAACATAAACAGATGAAATAATATTTGAATTGTGAAATTTGGATATTATTTAGGAGGAATTGATGAGAGAGGTGGAGTTGACTTTTGGGTTAGAGATGATAAAAAAACAAGCTTTCTATTACGGCGTGTACTTCTATAATAAATATTTAAATTAGTAAATTTAATATTGAAATTTAATTTTCTGTTTTTTCTCTAACGCCACTGTTGTTTGAAAAACGGAAAGTTGACTTTTGGTATTGGGTTTAAATAATAATATTAAAAAGAGGGTTGACAATGGAAAGTTGAGTTAAAGGTTGGAATCAAGAGTGGAGCACCACTTGAAGTGGTGGAGCGTGGGTGGCACCTTCCGGGGTGAAGATATTATAGATTTATAGCAAGTTGATGATGGTTACTTGTATTAATATAAGGCTACGCGTAGTGAAGGGGCTACAAATTGGGAAGTTTTTTATCGTGTGGCGCCCAGTCAACAAAGGTTGAGAATTTGTTTTTGAGATGTAATGGTGTAGGGGCTACAATAGTAATATGATAATATATATATACATATATATATATATATATCTTACACACACATATATATAATAATATATATATGCAAACAACTCAGACATGAGGGCGAGAATAACTCACCGCCCCCGCCCCTTTTCGCCCATTTATCGCCGGGGGGGGGGGGGGGGGGGGCGTGTTCGCGCCCCTTCTCGCCCCATTTCGCCCAAACCCGAGCCCCACCACACTCGGCCTAATAGAAAATTTGTATTTTCAACTTTGCCCACATTTCTTTATTTTGTCTTTTTAAAAAGTTAGATTGAATGAGTTATGAAATTGCGTATGGAGAAGCATAACTCTTAACGACTCAACCCGTCATACAAAGTATACCCGGTAATTGGTATTGTATGCCTCGGAGGTTGCTACAGATGGTTTAGTGAGTCAGGATATCACGACTAGTTGATGAATTCACTTAATTTAGGGTGAAAGAAGCTTCACACGTGAAAGAGAAATAAAAATAATTTAATGGTTTTGTGTTTTTTGAAGCTTGTAAACTAAGCTATTGGACTACCGAAAAACTATACATTCAATCATCCACAACTCACATGTGACACAATAGAGTAAACCCCTTATAAACCATAACAATGTTTAAAATGCTGAATTAAAACAAAATACATAGCAGTATTCTATATGATCTATTCATAACATTGAATGTTAAAGAGGGAGACTTGCCCAACCGATGAACAATTAACATCGACGTCACATGTATGTGTGTGTGTATAAAAGAGGATCGAAGGAGACTGAATCATGTCTCATTTAGGAGACGGGCCATTAAAATTGAAGGTTGGCATGTTCGCGCAAACTGAGTGTGTTCAGTTTGACATGTTAAACACATTAAATATAAGATTTGTAAGGCCCCGAACTCGGTAGCCCTACTTTAGCGTCGGATTTACTCATAAACACAGTTCTACAAATCAGAGTTTATTAAACTTTCGCGGAATATAAAACTTTAACCGTTTATTACAAAACAATTAATCTTTTCTTTAAAACCATAACATAAATTATCATATTTAAAACATCGTTTCTTCCATCTTCAGATGCCAGACGTTCAATCCATGCCATGTGCCGTCCTCATGATAACTCTATAATCAGCTCACCTGCGTGCATACTAAAAGTCAGCTACGCTGAGTGAGTTCTAGTTAATCAGACGCCATACAATACATACACATACATACATATCCGAAGATACATATCCATACTTAATCCGTTACCCTACTACCATACATACATACATATCTACAATCACTAACCTCAGTCTACTGAGAGTACTTTCATAGTCCGTTGTCTATACCTGTACTCAAGATCGTGAACACGTAAAAGGTCCGCAGTCCTTACCTATGTTCACCAGTTATGGTACGTGCAAGGTCCGCAGTCCTTCCCTGTATCATCCTATATTGACAACACGTACAAGGTCCTCAGTCCTTCCCTATGTTGCAACCTAACCCATAGCACATGCGAAGTCCGCAGTCTTCCCCTATACTACCAGAACACAAGTATAGCACGTATAAGGTCCACAGTCCTTTCCTGTGCTGACGCCTACCTATAATACGTATAAGGTCCGCAGTCCTTATCTACGTTGGCGTCTATCACCTATAACCATAGCACGTACGAAGTCCGCAGTCCTCCCTTATGCTACCACAACACAAATATAGCACGTATAAGGTCCACAGTCCTTTCTTGTGCTGACGCCTATCTACATTACGTATAAGGTCCGCAGTCCTTATCTACGTTGGCGTCTATCTCCTATAACACGTATAAGGCCCACCGTCCCTATCTACGTTTACATCTATCATCTACATCACGTATAAGGCCCGCAGTCCTTAACTACGCCATCACCTGCCAAGTCTATGTCCAACAGAAGTTAGAGAGATTCGCCATCCTAACTTACTATGTCGAACGTAGGACTCACATACCATTAGTGTACCTGTACACACATATTTCACACATACAATAATTACATTATAGCATAAGAACACTCTAGGCGTTCTTTACATCATTCATTTAACAACCATACCCCTTGTCGATACGTGCAATATCCGAAGATCGTTCACGCCCCGACAAGTGTTCATTTGTAATGTTCATACATCTTCGATATATAATATTCGTACCTTTATTTTTAACCTGACAGTACGCGCAATATCCGAAGATCGTTCGCGTACCGACAAGCAATCATTCATATCCATCACATATATCACATATGGCATACACTTATCACTTAGGATAAATGTATTAACAACACATCGAGTATGCACACAGCCCCGAAAACATAACAAGGAATGGGGCTAGAAACTCACCTGAACTTGGTTACTTCTTCGGCTACTGATTATTCCTTCTCGAGCTGTGCGCGTCTAACTGTTTAATAATTGAATATCAAATACTACTCTAGTCATCCTCATTACTACTTAATTAGTCTTACGTGTCTAAGCCGATTTTACTTCATTGAATCATTACCCGGTTAGTAAATCGTTACTCGTTAATCCTTTAAGGGCATCTTTTATAAATTATCAAAGTCTAAGGGCTACTATGTAATTATCTCATTCCTTTCTAAGTCCAGGGACCATTCTGTCTTTATATTAAACTCCTAGTTCTTTACTTTGCCCTTAACGAATTGGGTAAAGAATCATCCTCTGATTCGCTAAGCTCCCATAACGAACTAGCTAACGAATCACCCTCTGATTCGCTAAGCTCCCATAACGAACTAGCTAACGAATCACCCTCTGATTCGCTAAGCTCCCATAACGAACTAGCTAACGAATCACCCTCTGATTCGCTAAGCTCCCATAACGAACTAGCTAACGAATCACCCTCTAGTTCTCTAAGTTTCCTTAGCGAACTAGCTAAAGAATCACCCTCTAGTTCTCTAAGTTTCCTTAGCAAACTAGCTAACGAATCACCCTCTAGTTCTCTAAGTTTCCTTAGCGAACTAGCTAGCGAATCACCCTCTAGTTCTCTAAGTTTCCTTAGCGAACTAGCTAGCGAATCACCTTCTAGTTCTCTAAGTTTTCTTAGCGAACTAGCTAAATAATCACCCACTGATTCGCTAAGTTTCCTTAGCGAACTAGGGTTAGGTCAGAGAACATTCCCTGACACCTTTATCTTTTCCGGCGCCGCCTTTCCGGCGTCGTCATCGCCGGAAAACCGCGTTTTCGCCCGAAAAACGAGATCTCACTCGTTCTTCCACCGTTTTCATCGTTTTTCGTCCCGTCTGATCCAGATTTGAGCTAGGGTGATCCCTAAACTCATCTTAGGTCCGGTTTATACCCGATTCCACCCGGATCTTGTGATTTAAACGGTTTAACGGTGTCGGCTCGTCGTTACGCGACTATAACTAACGTTTTAGGCTCGTACAATATTAAACTATCATTACCTCGGGTCGGAAATCGATTATCCTTCTTCTTCCTCTTGATTTCGGCTATAGAGAGAGAGAGTAGGATGAGAGAGAGCTAAGTGTATTTTTGGTGGTGTATGGATTATGTGTGAAATGAATGGAAAATGGGGATTAAGGTTTATATAATTATGGATCATGGGCTTAAGCCCATGGCCTCTCCCTTCCTTCCCAAGTCCATAACCCATATCCATTACCCAACACTAGCCCGACCCATACTAGCTTCTACTCTATTAATTTTTTCCGACTAACCCGAGTAAACTTTCCCACTGATATTAATTTATTTAATTATAATATTCTTAGAAATTTCGGGATGTTACAAGATTGGTCAACTTTCAAACCTTTTTATATAAATCGGTTGACCCGCTAACCTATTTTGACCCACGTAACCATGTTATTACAACCCACCAACATAATTAACAACTTGATTACTACATGCCAACTCATTCGCCGCGTTTAAATAAATGCATTAAGCATGTCATTTTAGGGGTACATGATTTTTAAGTGTGTGCTAGTTATGGTTGATGTTTGGCATAAAAAATATGCATCATGTTCGGCTAACAGTTCAATTCACTAACTCACCTGATCGAAACCTATCAACCTGACAAAATTAACACTATGGTAGCATTTAGAGAGAGTTCCTAGTGGCTTCCGTTTCTATCCAAGATACTTAACACTGTGCAAACGTATGGTCATGTGAGAAGGAGACAAATAACCATAATTTAAAATAAAAGGTAAGACTTTCTTCCATAAGACGCGTTAGATTAAGCACAATTATTTAGACCTCATCGGGGTCAAGGCTCAACGTAAATTCCAATAGAGTCACCTATAAATGATCATAACTTACATATCCTTATAATCAAATATTATGGGTGACAAAAAAATTGTCATTTTGAAAAGTGATTACTCCATAGAATACTAACTAACTTTGAAAGTTGTTCTAATCAGGTCACTGATAAAAATCTTTGTTCCAATTAAGTCATTGAACTTTCATTTTTGTTCAAATTCTAGATATTTTACCTGGATAGCAGGTAATTTAGGTTTTTTTTTAATTTTTCAATGTTTTTACTTTGCATAATAACTTTTAAAATTTGTGAAAATTAGTAAAAATGCGAAATATAATTTTAAAATTTCAAAAATTTGCAAAACAAGTTTCAGCACCTAACGGCTCGTTTAAGCGATTTTTCAGTTCGTTTCAGCACCTAACAGCTCGTTTAAGCGATTTTTCAGTTCGTTTCAGCACCTAACAGCTCGTTTAAGCGATTTTTTAGTTCGCTTCAGCATCTAACAGCTCGTTTAAGCGATTTTTCAATTCGTTTAAGCACCTACAGCTCGTTTAAGCGATTTTTTAGTTCGGTTCAGCACCTAACAGCTCGTTTAAGCGATTTTTCAGTTCGTTTCAGCACCTAACAGCTTATTAAAGCGATTTATCAGTTCGTTTCAGCACCTAACAGCCCATTTAAGCGATTTTTCAGTCGTTTCAGCACCTAACAGCCGTTTAAGCGATTTTTTAGTTCGTTTCAGCACTAACAGCCCGTTTAAGCGATTTTTCAGTTCGTTTCAGCACCTAACAGCCCGTTTAAGCGATTTTTCACATTTCAGCACCTAACAGCTCGTTTAAGCAATTTTTCAGTTCGTTTTAGTACTTAACAGCTTGTTTCAGCACGTTTTGACAAAATGGGTTGTTTTGGTTCGGGTCGGAACGGGTTAGGGTCAACAGGTTCGAGTCAGAACGGGTTCGGGTCGAAATGGGTCCAGGTCGGAAAGGTCAAAACGGGTTTCGGGTCGGGTTTTTTTTGTTTTTTTGTTTGTTGAACGAGGACAACAGACGAAACGCTTTAGTTTTTTTACTTTTTTTGTTTATGTTTTATATTTTGAATTATAGTTTTTTTTATTAATTCTTTTGAATTTTTTTTGATGGTTTTTTTTAAAAAAAACCTAGATTACCCGCTATTCAGGTAAAATATCTAGAATTAGAATAAAAATGAAAGTTCAATGACTTAATTGGAACAGAAGTTTCTATCAGTGAACTGATTGAAATAACTTTTAAAGTTGGTTACTATTCTATGGAGTAATCCCTTTCATGAAGATGTTGGATTGAATTGTAATTTGAGTGACAATATAAGGTATGAAATTGTATTTTCAATCAATACGTGTTGAAAGTGTGTTCATGTGTAGAACACGCGCTAAGGAGGTGAAAGTGGTATTGATATATGATTCTAGAATGAATAATGTCAACAGAAAACCGAATTGTTTTGTTAATTAGTGTACAAAAGCATGTCATAGTGATCGTTGGATCAAGCCTAAGAGTAATGACTTTTTATAATAATTTGGTCAACTTTACACTGTATGACTTTTCATTGCCACTTAGTCTCATCACAAATTAGGTCAAAATATTGAAAACAATTTATAAATTGCAACGACTTAAGTTAAAGAATAGTCGTAACCATACATTATTAGTTTTTGACTATTTATATTGTCTTTAGATTGATTTATGGTTACTCGTTTGGATCTGTTTAAATCTTATTTGAGTCCTATAATTTAGGCTTCAAACCATGTTAGTGCCTGGTAAGTTGTGTTTTTTATACAATCTGAGTACTAGGTTTTTTAAGCAAGTAATAACTTTATTTTTAAACGAACAAACAAGAGACAAAAATGAAAGGAGATTAATGGGTGTTAGGCTTGGTATGTGGAATGCATTGCAAATTTAAATTGTTTCTTAACCAAGTAATGGGAGTTCAAGTCTCGTGTAAAGAAATGCATATAGCGGGTAGGCGTATATATGAATTTTAACCACGTTACTGCCTATGCAGCAACACAAGATAACACTCCATACTTTTTTTAGGGTGTAGCGTGTAGTGCGGGAACAAGGAAAGGCGAGTGAGGAGGAGGGCTATCTAGGTGTCAAGAGGCTTAGACGGTTGTGGAAGGCGCTTGTGTGACAAGCGGTAAAGGCGGGATGACACTTCACATCCTTATAATCTAAACATGGTGAAGGCCAGATAACACCTCACACCCTTATAATTTAAACATGTAGAACTTAGGATCAATAGCAAACTAGAATACAAAAACGGTATAATTTCTTATATATAAAAATTTAAAAAACTAAAATATAGAAAACAATATAAATATTTAATCAAAACACAGACACGTTCAAATTTTCTCATCATTTTAAACATCCATAAATTTTTATACGACATTTAAAAAAATCACTATAATAATAAACATTTTTAATCTTTAATATGAGCATGACATTGCTATATAAAAAATAAAATAAAAATATGTGTAGGATTTCTTATACATTGTTTTATAGGTTTTGGTCATTGGTTTTTTATACATTTTGTTACACGCTCTGGTCATTGTGTGTTTTCAATTGAGTCCACTGTGTTTTTAGTCGTCAATTGCGTTCTTCAATTATATGTTTTAGTGTGTTGTGTTTAATCCATTGTATTTTACGTATACTGTTTTTTTTTTCAAAAGTATAATAGTTTACTCATATTAAAGATTAGAAAACACTCGATCTTATGGTGCATTTTTTAAATGACGTATAAAAAAGTTATGAATCTTAAAAAATAATGAAGGATTTGACAGAGTTAATGTAGAGAAAGAGAGCAAGTTTTTTTTCCCTCTTTACTCTTCCTTTATGGTCCCTTTTGAACACATAACATTCAATATTAGCTTCTTAGCTAGGCCTCATAGAAAAAATATAACTTCTCATGAAAACATATGCATCATTATAATTATAAATTGAAATATAACACAAAAAATAAAGAAGAAGAAAAATCAAATAAAATATTTATCGGCCACAAATCCCACAATACTAGTTTATGGGTCGTAAAATTACTTGGGCCAGAAGAATTGGACCTAGGTTGCCCAATACAGAACAAGGCTGTTACAAGCCCAAAAGTATACCACGTTTACGATCACCATTCACAAGTGCCAAGTGATTCAACTTGTTTCACCATTCACAGGTGGCTAGGTGGGGGAGCTTAGTGTAACAAACTTGGTGTATAAACGAGTTGAAGCTAGTCTAAGCGTAAATTCCGCTCGTTTGACTTGTAGACATCAAGCTCGGGCTTTGCTAGTTTCAAACTCTAGTTTTAAAACTAAAGCTCGGCTCTGAAGTAATTTTTCAAGCTTGATATAACTTTAGACAACCCACTAGTATATATAAATCTATTAGTTTAGAACAGTAGCAGATTAGAAATTTTAATGTATGTTGTACAACTAAATAATAATGAGAAATAATTAGTTTTATTTTCAACTAGTAAGATTCCCCGCGCGTTGCGCGGTGAAGTCAGTCAATAAAATCTGACGTTGCATTGGCGAGTTAACACAAATTCGGTCGATATTGACTACGTTCGTTATGGTCCTGAAACTAAACTTAAAAAATAAATTCGTCTTATTATGATATCCAAAATAAAAAACCAAAAAAATAACATAAAATAGCGATACTTGTATAGCGTATTATAAAATAAATTAACATATTCATTTGGTCGGTAAACTATGGGGTTAGTAAACTCAAGCGTTACGACGGTGAGTCGACGCAAATGCGATTAATAACGTTTACATTTGTTACGTTATAAATAGCGTTAGTAAAACCCGAGAGTTAAAGTTAAAACACAAAAAATAAATTCATGAAATTAACATATAAAAAAGTAACATATGTGAAACTAAAATATTCAAAACGACATTTGTTTGGTTGTTAAAACCCGTACGGTTGTAAAATCCCAAGTGTTGTTCCTGGGCGTTGAGGCGGTAACTCGACGTGAATTTAGTTGGTTTTGATTGAGTTTGCTACAGTATCGGAACAAAAACAAAATATATAATTTGAGGTGGACTAATAGGGTGACGCGATTCGGTAAAAACCAGATGTTGGGAAAACCAACATTGTTTGTTGCGGGCATTGAGGTGGTAAGTCTATATAAATTCGGTCGGCTTCCGTCATGTTCGATACGATACCGGAACTAAAAACAAATATAGTTGTTTGGTTACGTTCTTTACGATACCGGAACTCAAACATAAAATTCGATACGCGGACTGTACACGTGACAAACGCATCGCTAGGCCCACCCAAAAAATAGTATATTGGAAAAAAAATTTACAATTTACCAAAAGTTAAGTTAGATGATATATTGCAGTTGACTGGACTCGAGCTTGTGTAATAATCGGCATGGGAACTTAGCACAAACAAACCCAGCCAACACACCACCTAGCAATCTTATCTAAAGTCAGCAAAAACAAATCCAAATTCTCAAAATATATGAAATAACTGCGGCGCCAAACTTTCTTTTTATACTATATAGATAATTTAACCCCTCATACGGTAAACAATATACGTTTTTAACTCATATGAGTTTTAGCATTATTATTTTGTTAATAACTTGCGCTCGTTAACTGAAAAACTATGTACGTGGTTGTGACTTGTGACTAATTGTTTCTCAAAGTTTTGATAATAGTATTTTTGAAAACATAATTTTATTTGAAATAATGCAACTCTTTTAGTATCACAAACTGTACGGAGTGTTGTTACTGCGCTGGTGTATGGTACCATGGCAATCCGAATCCATGCCGCCCGAACAACATAGGTAACATTTTTTATATTTGTCAGTGACTGACATCCGTATTTGTTTTCATGGTTTTCTACCGTTATACTAAAATAATATACATATTTATTTTTATCGTTTTCGATTAATGTAAAAGTTTCAAAAGTAATCCAAAACCTGTCTCATACCTAAATGAAATAAATATTACGCGTATCGAATGTATCTATCGGGTTTGAGTTTCATTGCTACAAATCTACAATGCTACCTGCTTTAACTTCTGGGCCCTGCCCACTTAATTCTTACATCACCAAATCTAGTTGAGTTATAAGTCTAGCCCAATTTAAAATGATGAATTCGGTGGCCCTTTCATTCAATCCAATTAACTTTTCTTTTTTTAAGTCCAAAGTCCAAACCAAAGAACACCTTTTTTTATATGTAAATTTTTAGTTATGTTATATACTGTCAAAACCAAAACCCGATGGGTAATTACTCAACAGAAACCCACCGGTTTTTTGCCGGGCTTGGGAGTTGGGACATGCTTTATAATCTGGTATGGGGTTTGAATTACCTAAACCCGACCAATTGTCATCCCTAAAAGCAGAACTTGAAAAATAGTATATAAAATATAATCTATTTACGAATTACAATCCACAATGTTACAAGAAAACCTTGTATATATTTTGTTATGATTGTTTAAGATAACTTAATTAATAATAGTCTTAAAAACAATAATGGGAAAAACTAATAATGCTTATTTTATTTTCCTAGAAGAATAAATTTAAAGGTTGAAATTGGTGATAAAAAGAAAGAAACTTTAGGAAAAAAAGCAATGGCCTTTGAACAAGCATAACATAGTCTGGGTGGGGAAATAGGGAATCCCATTGACCTTTATTTGATTTGATTGGATGGGGATGATAAATATTCTCATGCATGGAAAGTTGTACATTATGCATGTCTAGTTGCAATGAAATTACCAAAAGAATAAATAAATAAACATTAATAGATACACCAAACATGAATCAAATGTTATTTCAATTTGTATTTGGCTATGGAAACATATTAGTTGTCAAATAGTAATCCTTTGTATCCATCTAGAAATATATTAAATTATTAACTACAACAAAATTCATTACATCTTCATACCAATGGTGGATTGGTGGGTGAGCTTATTACAATATAGACGGGTCGGATAACAAGTCAGTTTTTTTTTTTTTCAGATTAAAACAGGTGATATTAAAAAAACTACTAGTTTAATAAGGGCAAAAGCATGTTCTATGAAAATGAGTTCACAAAGAGTCGTTTTAGAATATAAAATTCTATCAAAATGGGTCCCACCCGCTACATTTTGATTTAATTGTAGCTGATTATGAAACTTGACCCAACGCTATCTGATAATCGATTAAACAAGACCATAACTAACTGAACCTGATAAAACATTAGACTCGAACCCGATTGAAAGTAATCAGTTCGGTATATGGTTGGGAAGTACCCTGGTTGGGTTCACCCGAAAACCTCACAACCCATATTTTTCTTGGCTGGCTCAGCTTTAACATATCGGCAAAGTCTACTTCCTTCAACCAATTAGGATTGTTATTTCTTAAACATCGATCAAGACTTCAAACATTTTATAATCAATCAACACAAAATTCGGTTACTGCTCCAATTCAACAAGATTATTCCAATATTGTCACTATCATTGTGTAAATGGAAACTCGGTTTAACCCAACCAGCTCTAGTCTGAATACCTCGAAACATGATTTACCGATCATGTATCGGATTAGTATTCAGAATTATTTTCACCAAGCCAAAACCCGAAGAACGGGTATGATAGGTAACATGCTCAATTGTTCTACATCATTCCAAATCAATTTACACATGCAAGTCATACACGTTTGCTAGTGAAATACTGAAATTGACTCTAGGAACTAATGCATTCTCGCGTTTATCACTTGTAAGCTCGGCTGGTTATCAGCTTATGAACACAATATCGTATTCTTAATGAAAATCCTAATTTGAAGTAAGATATGAGGTTTGATTGTTTTCAAGGGCCGTTTGACATTAATAATATTAATTAATACCTCGTAGACATTTTGAGATATAAAGATAATGTGGAGAATACTTCTTTATGATTTATGAATGTCAAGTGTGAATTTATTTACTCTTAGTTAATAGATCAAGTTTGGTCAAATATAATAGCAGTATTTGTTCCATCATACATCATTGCTAGACAACTTGGACACTATTGCAATATTAGAAACGTTGTTGTATATCAGTTAGACACGTCAATTTATCATGGTTGGACAATTCGTTTTTTGTCACACAATGCATTCACTTTTTAAAAATCTTAATTCTTTTAATCATCATAATAGATTTGACACTTAATTAAAAACATAAAATAAATCAATCCTAAGATATAACAGTTTTTCAAAAAATAACTTATAAGAAAGTTATTTTTTTCTTGTAACAACGACAACACACACATATGAAAACCCATTGGTTTAAGAAAACCCACTTGGTTTAAGAAATCTATATGAAAATCCGTAAAATGTTAAAAAATTTATTTTATTTCTCAAAACCATGCTTCCAAATTCCAATTCAACGTAAGCAAGATGTTAGTTATCCCGTTAAAGGAGACCCGGTCTAAAATCAATTAATCTTTCATGCAAGTCTAAACAACATTTATAAAAGTTATCAGATTTTAGAAATGAATGAAATAGATATAGGGCATGTTTGGTTGAGAGCTTTTAGGAGCTTATAGCTTTTAAGAAAAAACTCAAACTCAATTAAAAGTCTTGTTTGGTTAGGAGAAAAAGCTAAAATCTTTAAACTCCTACTAGTAGCATTTAGAAAAAGGTAGAATCTTTTAATATTTTAAATTACTTAAATAACATTCCAAAATAAATACATTTACTATTATTTTTTTTAGTTATGCACATTTTGATCATTTTATACATTTTATTAAAAACTTCAGCTACTTTGACAAACATCTAAATATATTTAAAAAACTACAGCTAATAGCTAACAGCTTCAAGCCACCAGCTTCAACTACCAGCTAGTTTTGACAAACATACCCATAAACAAAAAAGTCTAGCATTTGCGTTTTTTGTTTTATCGTCCTTTTAGACATTGTTAATTGCTATTAAAGTTTTATAACACTTCAAATTTCTTCCTACGATTTTTAAAAAGATTATAATTTTTTATAGTTGATTTTCTAGTATTAAAATATCCATTTGAATCCTTAAATCTTTTGAAATAGGGTTTATCACACCAACAAACAAAATCCCACCAATAAGTCCTTACATTGACATAGACATAATAATTCTTTATCTTCTTTTAGGAACATTTGAAACTATCCCTAATATCCAAATAACTGGGTGAAACTTCTTGAAACGAAATATCAACGATTTATACTAACTTTGACGCTTAAGTCTGACTCGTCCAGAAAAATCATAAAAAAAACCCACTACTAAAAGAAACCCTCTAAATTAGATTTAAAACATGAGACCTCAAGAATTCTTACATCCATAACAAAAATTAATGTTAAACACAAATGCTTAGAGCATTCACAACCCATTCCCTACTATATATTCATATATATCATATAATTACACTAAAAATTACTGTATTTTCTCTCTCCTGTTTAATTAAATAATATTTTTTGTACCTTTATCATTATCTTTTCTCTCTCTTTCACTCACAACCACTTTTAGAAAATATTAAAATATTATACAGTATGAACAATGAAACCCAAAATTTAACTTTCTCAGAGCATTCTCAACCCGTTCCTCATCCATATCTCTATAAAATACACTAAAAAACACTACATTTCTCTCTCCTTTTCAATTAAATAATATTTTTTAAACTTTTATCATTACAGTTTTTACTCTCCTCTACTCACAACCAATCCAACAAATATTTAAAAATAAATAGGGGAAACAATGTTTCCCCAAATGTTTCAAAAAATTTACAAAAAATCACTATATTCCTCTCTTCACCCTATAATTTACACTCACAAACTCACCATATAATTTGCAAACTTCCCTCACATAATTATAATGAATGGGATGAGAATACTCTCATATAACATTTTCTCTCTCCTTTACTTACAATCCATTATAACCATCTATAATATATATAAACGAAGACATAAAAATCATACGTGTCGCGATGTGGTCGCTTCCCTTTTTTTTGGAGTCATCAGATTTGCTTGATTTTTAAATTAAGACTTCTCATGCATTTGACCCGAATTCATGGGTATGGGTCTTACCAAACCCAGATATTTCTTAAACGGGTTATAACATCTCATTAAATTAAAAATTATTATTCTCACCAAATTATATATGTAAAAATCCTATAAAATAGGATATAAATATCTTATTTATTTTAAAAAAGATATATATATATATATATATATATATATTATTTAAATTAAAAAACCAATTTGATAGTAAAAAAATAAACGGGTATTGGGTCTCATCAAACCATAAATATATTATTAATTTTCATAAATATTATTTATAATTAAAAATCCAACTTCATAGTAAAAAAAAAAATAAACGGGTCTTAGGTCTCATCAAAACCATATAGCTTTTAAACCGGGTTATAACATCTCATTTATTTGTCAAACAATTTATCATCAAACTATAAGTATATTATTAACTTTCATACAATAAAAAATATAAATACAAAAAATAAATAAATATTAGAACAACAATATAAAACAACTCCGTAATACAAGGGATAAAAACTAGTATCATATAATTTACAAAACCTCTCGTCCATATTACTAAATCTTTTAATTTTCCGAAAGTCACATGAAATAAAACAATGAAAGTGATGCATGGAATAAAATATATGGAGTGAAAAACCCCTATACGCAAATGCCATCACACCCATACACGTGTACGGTGATCTTCCTTTTATTACTCTATAAATAGCACCTATTGATCACACATGAAAATCACCTGCTTTCATTAATTCAATCAAACAACCTTTGTATTTACGAAACTAAAACCAAACCTTTGAAACATGTCGAGCAAGTGCAACTGTGGCTCAAGCTGCTCATGCGGCAGTGGCTGTAACTGCAACACGTAATTTATTTTCTTTTTTATATTAAAAAATTTAAATTTATTCATTTTTGTTTCTTGTAAACAATTTAATTTATATTTTCTGATCGAAACGGGTTTCTTGACAGAGCTGACATCGAGAAGTCGACCACCACCACGATCATCGTTGATGGAGTTGCACCCGAGATGACGTATGTGCTTCCGTTATTTTAAATAAAAGTTATTTGAGTTTAAAAAAGTTGATACGACTATTATTAATATTTAATTTAAAAGGTTAAATAAGTAACAAAGTTTCGTCTTTTACTTCTATAATCCTTACTAAGGTCGATTAATTATGAAATTTTTATCGTGCTAATATAATATATATGAGTTGTTTTTATAAGTTATATAACCAGTATTTAATTAAATAAAAATAAAGTAACGATTTTTCATCTTTTACTTTTATATGGGTGGGATCCAGTATAAATAAAATTAACATACTAAACATACAGATAACTAGATTAATTATAGTTTTAAAGTAGAGTAATTATGTTATAAAAAGTAATATAGTGTAAGAATAATTACTCTAGTTATTTATATCATTTTCACGATAAAAGTCATTTGTATTTGATCCAGACCCTACTTTTATATTCCTTAATAAATAATAAGTTTCAGTTAATTATAAAACTGTCATTATCGTGTTAATTTAATATTTAAATTAATTTGATCAAAGAACAAATTGATTCCTATACATTTGTTGAGATTCAACAGTTAAACTTGATCAATTTTATGCAGATTTGCTGAGCGGACCGAGACCGGAGTGGCTGCCGAGGGCGGACACGGGTGCAGCTGTGGATCAAGCTGCAAGTGCAACCCTTGCAACTGTTAAGCTGAGATGGAACCATGACCCAAACAAGAAATTGTGTTTTGTGTTCATGCATGTGATAAATAAATGAAACCTATCTATATATGTTATGTGTTATTTGGATTTGTAATGATTTCCATGGCTTAATGTTTCTGTAAAAGTCAACGCTATTTGAATTGACTTGTTTGGGTATATATTAAAAGTTTGGATGTATATTTGTGAGAAATGGTTAATGAAGTTGTATGATATATCCAAAAAGGTTAGTTTATTGTTATTGCATATTGGTTTAGTTTAATGTTTTTGATTTAGTTGCATAAATTTTGATGTTGTTGTTGGACTTAATTGGATCAAACAATACGAACAACACCGATATTTTGTGAGAACTTCTCACGACTCTTTCAATATTATTAAGAATGAAAACCACACAAAACACAATAACTCTAAACCATCTATTTATACTAAAACCTTAACTTGCTCACCAAGAAACCTAATTAGACTCAAACTAGGAAACTAAATAAATTAATAATAATAACCAAAACTTATTTCTAATTTAATAAACTAAACCGACTCAAACTCAAACTCTTTAAACTTTAAACCTTTATTAAGATTAATTTTTCATTCACCCCCTTAATCTTGATATGGACTCGTTACTTTTCAAATAGTGTTGGATCCAAATCTTCACGAACCAAATTAGTAGCTCATTCTTTTGGTTTTGGCCCGGGACATTCATATGCAAAGTGACCATACTCAAGACAATTATAGCATCTGATATGAGCTTTACCTCGACCCATACCTTTCTCCTTTTGATTTTCACTTGGTTGGAATCGACCACCTCTACCTCGTCCAACGCCACGTCCTCTACCTCGGCCACGTCCATGGTCACTTTTCCCTCGTCCACAACATTCACAAACATCCTCTTCATTCTTCGAACTTTCCTGTCCATCAGTTTTAGTTAGCAACAACTTACTTTGACCGCTATCACCCGTCTCATCTTGCTCTCTGATTCGTTCCTCATAAGCCTTCAACCTACCTATTGCTTCTTCGAATGGCATGGTGTCAAGATCTGAATATTGCTCAATAGAAACAACAATCTGAAGATACTTCTTTGGCACCGAATCTAACAACTTTCGTACTAATACTTCATCTTCGAGATTTGAACCAAGACTAGTATATCTTGAAACAAATCCGGCTAACTTTCCAGCAAACTCTTCAATCGTATCTGTCTCCTTCATTCGGAGTTGCTCAAATTCTCTTATTAAATTTGCTAAACGTGCCCTTTGGACCCTGTCAGCTCTAAGAAACCTTACACGTAAAGCTTCCCATATGTCTTTCACACTTCGGTTCCTAGCAACTTGAAGGAGTATATCCTCTGGTAAAGCTTGATAGAGAATCGCCCTTGCAATCTTGTTCTTCTTTTCATCAGCGGCTCCACCAGTTACCGGCTTAATTGTCTCCCACAACCCTTGTGCATCCAAAACTGGCTCCATTAGAATTGTCCAAGTGTTGTAGTTCGTTGTTGTCAACTTTGGTACTTGAAACAAGGTGTTGTTGTTTTCTCGAACCGGGACATTCCCTGCATTGTTTGCATTATCCGCCATTCTTTTCTTCTAATCTTCTTAACGTCACACAGATCGTCCTCTTTGATTGTTCACACAGATACGATCACAGCGAATCACACAGATTTACGCTACTGCCTCGTTCAACGAATCACACAGATGAACGTTGCGTCTTCTTCTCTCAACGAATCACACAGATTGACGTTGATTTTTCTTCTCGATCGTTCACACAGATATGACCGTCCTCGTCTTCTTCTTGATCGTTCACACAGATACGATCGTCTTCTTCACTGTTTGATTGCTACACTATTTCAATCCGTCTTCTCAGGTGGCCGGTTCGTTCTTCTTCCTTGTTGATCTATAGTGATGATTCGGGATTTATAAACAAAACTCCAAATCACGAGACATACGAGACGCCATACTAAAATACCCAAACTAGTGATATCTAATTAATTCTCTTCTGGTTCAAAATTTTTCCTTCCACCCACGTGACTTTTCTTTAATTCCAAGCTTAAATAATTGTGGTGTATGCCTGTTATTCCACTAAATAAGTTGCCTGCCTTCTTTTCTTTATTATACCTTCTCGATCCTTCTGTAGCGCCAACTCTCTTGCTTTCTTGTTTTTTTCTCTCGATCGACCCACTTGTTGTCGCCTCTCTAATTAGATCAACTCTATCGTGGCTTCTTTCCTTCCCCTAAGCTAGCCAAGTTCTGATACCATTTGTTGGACTTAATTGGATCAAGCAACATGAACAACACCGATATTTTGTGAGAACTTCTCACGACTCTTTCAATATTACTAAGAATGAAAACCATACAAAATACAATAATCCTAAACCATCTATTTATACTAAAACCTTAACTTGCTCACCAAGAAACCTAATTAGACTCAAACTAGGAAACTAAATAAATTAATAATAATAACCAAAACTTATTTCTAATTTAATAAACTAAACCGACTCAAACTCAAACTCTTTAAACTTTAAACCTTTATCAAGATTAATCCTTTAGTTGTAGTAGTTTAGAAAAACTTAAAAGTTAAAAGCATTTTATACAAGTAATAATTACGTGTTTGTTTAGTTAGAAGTTTAGAAGTGACGTTGTGAGGTTAAAATAATAAAATAAATATATTTTAAGATGATTCATACATTATCAACGCCAACTCAAATACATTTAAAATTGTCTAATCGTTAATAAGTTGAATTAAAGAAAATACGAGTAACAATTATTAAACATGACTTAATAGGTCCACAATAATGGATCATCTATACTTGCTACAAATGACCTTAGTAACGGCTTAAATAGTATTGATAATAAATATTAGATCAACAAATATGGATAAAACTATACGTAGTGGATAAGCTAAAATTAAATAACAAAAAAAGGGAAAAAATTGTGGTTGGTTAAAGTGGTGAAACCCATCACAACTTAGATATTGGTCTCTTAAGGGCTTGATGAAGTTACCCTTGGCACCTCTTTCACTTGGCTTGTTTTGACGTATGGCGCCCATATGGTTTGAGATAGTAATTAGTGAATCACACCTACCACGGGCAGTCAAAGAGGGGCAGATTTTGGTCGTTTGACACGTTTAGTATCCTCTAGCTAACATTAACTCTCATTCTGTTACGTCAAGATAACTCACCAAACGTATCATACATTCATACATGCTATCATGTCCAAGTTGAATAACAAGTGACCCACAATGTAGAGGCTAACAGTGATTTGTGTTACCGAGTCAACAACCGCATTTGTTATAACATTAAAGTACAACACACAACCTTATAAATAAGATATTTGTGATAAACTAAGCAATAAAAATGTCAAATTTATTTTTGACAAAGACTGAATCTCATCAAAGCGACCCAAATCTAGAATCTGCCGTCCAAAAATACATTTTGGAACTATACAAATTATATGGATATAAATATATAATAGGTCTTCCTTAACGTAAGAAATTGTTCCATATCAATTTACATATGCAAACCGGTTGCTTGTAAAAAAGAATTAAGACCAAATGCTTTTACCAATTCGTTGGTTGAAAAATTCGATTTTCGTTTCAATATCAATCTTTAGAATCTTATTCACTAGTCACCGCTTGTTGGCTCGGCTCCATGTGAACATAATATAGCTATAACAAATGCACATATTTAATTACAACCATATAAGTCGAAACATATAAGATATGGTTTTTACTTCTTTTTTAAAGGCCGTTTGACATTGGTTATTTTAACTTTAAATGGACCCGGTATCCATTCTAAGATAAAAAAGATAATGTTATAAAATAGGGATCATTTTTTTATTTTTAATGTCACGTATGTGTTTATTTATTTTATATCAAATTGGTAGAATAAACCTCTTGTATACTCCTGTTATAACATTAAATATACACGTATGCATACACACATATATTCAATACACATATACATACAAGTATACATACATATAGATAAGCAAACCGTGTTTTTTCCGTGTAAAATGTAAGAAATAGTCAATGAGGTGGTATATGTGTTTTAGCGCGAGTGAGAATATGTACACTAGATTAAAAGTGTTTTTAACGTAGCATGGATGTGGCATTATAATCTCATAGTTTGTTTATTGTCCTCTCCGAAAAACATGAAAAATTATTGTGAATTTATATACTCAAATAAAAAATAATAAATTTCCGTTCTTATGGTACAACTTCTTTTAAAAATCAATTAAATATATTCAATTATTTGAGTTATAAAATTAGATTTAAACGAAAAAAAAAGCTATGTTAACATTTGTGGTGGTTCTTTTTTCTTTAAAAAAATCATTTCTAACTTTTTATTAAAGTTTTGTTATCGTATCAATCTTAACCATTTAATAATAAGTTTGATAAAAGATTAGAGAAAATCACTATGTAAGTATGTATCATACATCTGTCAGTGATCCAAGCAAAAATGTTTCTAACTATTAAATTTTCAATTACAACTATGCTTGAGGATACAGTTAACCAAGACGGAACCGAAATAATCGAATTAATCGCACCGAACCATTCGTTTTATTCATTCATTTCATGTACCTATACCGCCATTTCATGCATTTGTAACTTTATTTCATATATTTATACCTCTATTTTATGTATTTCTGAACCATAGATACCCCTAACTAAATCCCTATTGAAAAAGGGTTTATTACACAAAGCCTAACTAAATTTCACCAATAAGTCCTTACATGGAATAAATTACGAAATTTACATTTCAATTTAATAAATTTATATTCTCAACATTTGCTGTAAGAAATGTGTTAAATGTAAACACATACAATCAATCTTTATATTCTTCAAAAGTGACATGAGATATGAAGTCAAAAGATCCCTATATACGCAAATGCTAGCTTATCTATACGCGTGTATGGTGCTCTATAAATAACACACCCCATTGATCACATGAAACTCACCCTTCTTTCACATATTAAATCAAACAACCCCTTTGTATTTTCAAAACTAAAATCAAACCTTTGAATCATGTCGAGCAAGTGTAGCTGTGGCTCAAGCTGCTCATGCGGCAACTCGTAATTTAATTTCCTTTTTTTATATATAAAAAACTTAAGTTCAGTTATATATTTTCTGTAGACTATTTAATTTATATTTTCTGATCAAACTGGGTTTTTTTGGAACAGCTGTGACATTGAGAAGCCGATCACCACCTTGATCATCGTCGAAGGCGTTGCACCCAAGATTACGTATATGTTTCAATTTTTTTTGCGTGCACGAGTATATATATTATGTCGTTTTTCTTTTCGAGTAACTCAATTTTAAATTATAAACAATTTGTTAAAATACAATATTTATTCATCTTTTTCTGAATTTAAGAAAAAGTTTGTTTATAAAAATTACACTTTGTAATTCATGTTTATAGTAACTGCACGTAACTTACACATGTTAGCTAAATGCCTAAATGTTTAAAAATTTCAAAGACAAACAGTTTTTTTTATCTTGTTTTTTTTGAACGACCAACGAATAGGAATATATTAACACAACAACATTACAAAGAAAAAAACAAGCTGTAACAAGCAAGATACTCGTTTCTTACTTAACATACATGTTTGTATGTAAGAAATAAAATTATAAAATATGAAACGTTGATAAAAAAATTAAAAGATTTATGTTTGTGTTTTTTTTCTTCGTAATAACTTAGTGTTATGTAAGCCTTTTGCTTTTATGGTGATCCAACAGTTAATTATACAAACTATGTCGCAGATTTGCTGAGGGAACCGAGACTAGCAATATTGTTGCCGAGAGTGGTAACGGGTGCAGTTGTGGATCAAGCTGCAGGTGCAATCCTTGCAACTGCTAAGTATGAGATCGAACCATGACCCAAACAAGAAGTTGTGTATTGTTTTAAATATTTCATGCATGTAATAAATAAACGAAACTTGTGTATGTGTTATTTGGATTTGTCGTCATGGGGATTCCACGACTTTATGTTTATGTAAAAACGCAATTTTAGTTTACTCGTTCGGGTATTTAATAAAGACGTATTGAATGTATACTTGTGAGAATGATTAACGAAGTTGTGTGATGTAGACGTAGTTTAGGCCTGGAACATAATTTAACTCATTTTATAAAATGACATGGGTTTTTATTGTAATCTGGTATCATCTAATGAGGCATATAATTTGGCTCCCAATTCTTATAAACTTTTTTGTTTTTTTGGATGACAAATTTCATGTATCAAGTGAGACTCGAATTCAGGACCTTAGAATGATTATATATGACAAGTTCAATTACAAATTCTATTTTGTACAAAAATTCTTAGTAGATTTTTCTTACGGTTTTAGTCTTTGTTTAATTGCACGATCACCAGCGTTGTTCGTTTATTTAACCTTGTTAAGCAATACAAAGCACAAGTAAACGTCAAAAGCTTATATTATTATTATTATTATTTGTAACATTAAACTAATACCATGCTATATTATAAGTTAGATATTTTAGATAAATAAATTAGCTATAAAAAATGGTATACGTCTTTGTGTAACAAAGATATCAGAATCATATTTAGGTGGACATAAATCAATAATATACCGTTCAAGAAACCATTTCAAAATTTAAACTACACAAATCATGTGGATATTATAGGTCTTCCTTATACGAAATTGTTCTCCGTAATTCCATGGTTGCTTGTGAGAATCTTCTTCAAGAGTCACCTACCCCTTTGGCTCGGCTCGTATGAATATAAGTATATAACATCATATTTTAAATTTGAACTAATGAACACTAACAACACGAAATGAGATGTGGTTATTAACTTATTATATGTTTTTAAGGGCCGTTTGACATTGATTATATTTATTATTTAAGTAATCTCATTTATTTAATCCACTACCCAACCCGAGTTATATTCTTACAACACATCATTTTCCTAAACTTGTTAAAAGTTATACTGTATAATAATTTACCTATTTGGTCTTTTGTTGAAATCAATACGCCATTACAGAGAGGAAAAAAGTGGTTAGGGTCAGGTAAATCGATTTCTAACCCAACCTGATAACACAAATAAACCGGTTTGTTCTACCCCAACAGTTTGGATACCGGTTCCCTCTCTCAGAGCCCAATATGGTTCATAACCTGACCCGATAACACAAACCGACGTTTTTTACCCGACTCAGATCGATTTGTATGGGCTTGAATATTTTGTAGAAAAGGCGCTTTATGACCTAAACCAATTTAGTTTACTAGTTTAACCAATTTAGTCTACCAGTTTAACCAGTTTTGGCCCATAACCCCGATTTGTACACCTCAACTATTATATGCCTAAATAGAGGTGCACATCCCAACCAATTAACCGGTCACTAACCGATTCTCTAACTGGTCCCTCTTTAACCAATTTCTACCCTGAAAAAAATCAGCGGTTAGTAACCTTTTTTTTCATTTTTTCCCAAGTACCGGTTAACCAAAACCGGTTTTAGTTTTTTAAAATTATTTTTTAAACCGTTTTTTTTTCCGATTAATTACCGGTTATACCAGGGTTTTGTGCTTGAGTACCGGTTACTAACCGACTTGATTAACCGTTCTAACCGATTAATTGACCGTTGACCAATAACCAGCTATCAAATTAACAGATTTTCGAATAACCAGTTAACCAGTTTATGCCAAAATTACTACAGCCCAAAGCCCATTACAAGCCCAAACATTATCTCACCTACGTATAATCAATTAACCAAAACTCAAAACCCTAGTTTATTTCACACTTTCAGCTGAACAGTGGATCTAATCGCAGTCGAAAATGGACAAAAGTATGCTCGGAGATTTGGGTACTCTTCCACCGGAAGATCAAGCTCGTATGTCCACAATGATCGAGCAGCTTCAAATTCGTGACAGGTTATTCGTTATTAATAATATTATTATTTATGTCCTGTATAACGTATACAAATCCATCATATCTGTATGACTTATTGTGCTTATTTATGTTCGCGTGTGACCCGTTGATGAGTATGTATACCTTATAATTTTGATTTAAATTGTTTAATAAATTCAAGATTTGTGATTTTTTGTCGTGTGTTTGTGGTTTAATTCGAAATTTGCTTTCGGCTTTTAATTGTATTGTAATTGTTTTAGATGTGGATGAAATTATTATTATTATTATTATTATTGATTTTGATTGTTCTCTGTAAAACTTAGTGGTGTGCATGGTTTGTTTTTTCTGTTGGTTTTGGTCTAAAACTGATCCAAAAACTGAAGCTTTCATTTTTCGGTTTTGGTTTTTGGTTTTGCCATTTGAAGTGGAGAAATCTGGGATCATAAATTTGGGCGTAAAGTAATTTGTTAATAAATGATTATTATACATTTGGGCTAAAATATTTGAACTACATATTTTGGCTAAAATTACTTGAAATAGAAAATGAAAATCTATATATTTGTTTCAGTTTGTTGGGTTTTATATTAGATGTAAACTCATTACCGAACCGTAAGTTCAGTTTAATTGAAAAACATAACTCAAATCCGCGGTTTTTTATTTGGTTTTTCCGTTTTTAGGTTTTGGGCAGGCTTTATTGGTTTGTTGCACACACTAAAACTCAATCGATAAAGAATTGTAATTGTCGGAATCATTTTCACTTTTGTGCGGATTTTTTATTTTCTTTTTTCATATTTGCATTTTCAAATCTTAAATCGTTTCAATTTTTCAATCGATGTTGAAATCCTTCCACGTTTTGATTTAGGTGTAGTTTCCGATGTTTATTATGTTGTGAATGTTTGTGATAAGTTTGATTAGTCTTTTTCATTATTACAATTTGATTCCAAATTAGTTTCAGTTATTTAATAATATTGTAATCCTTTTATCTTTTTAATTAATTTATCATTTCAGACCTGAATGAATGATATGAATGTTATTGTTTTAATCCTGTTGTGAAAGATTGTGATAACTTTGACTTGCTGATAATTGATGTTTAATTCTCCATTGCAGTCTAAGGATGTACAACACGCTTGTTGAAAGATGCTTCACAGACTGTGTGGATACATTCAGGCGTAAAACTTTGGATAAACAAGAGGAATCATGCGTGAAGAGATGTGCTGAGAAGTTCTTGAAGCATTCGATGCGGGTTGGGATGAGATTTGCTGAACTTAATCAAGGGGCTGCTACTCAAGACGAATAGAATCAATAGATGATAAACCGAGATTTTAGTTTCTGTTTTTGGTTATGGAAGTTTTCTTTCAGTTGATTTTGCTTTAGGGTTTTAAGTTTTTAAGTAAACAGTATAATTGCCAAGTGATGTATACTCACTTGCGAAGTTTTATAAATGTATTTGTGTTATCGTTTTTGGGGTACGGAATCATGATAGCAAAGAAAACCGGGAGGTGTTGAAAGTTACATAGTGATTGTCAAGACTGATATTCTGTTTGCGTCGTTTAAATGATATACGTGTAAAAACGACTGTAACAACAGAAAGTTACAAACATTGGAACGTTCAACCAGTAAAATAAAAATCGGTTTTAAGATTGGTTTGATTAATTAGGTTGTTTATGCGCATAGTGCTCCTTCAAAACGATACCCCATAATTTTTCATGGTCGTCATGAAACGTTACTGACCAGACCTATCCCGTTTCTGAAGTTTCGTGTTGATTTCGATTGACTAAGGTTGCTAGTTGGTTTTGACTCTTTTATCTCTAGTTCTTTTGTAACTGATCAGTATCCAGAACACTCTAACATTATTTTAATTTAGAACCAAAATGACATTTTCTTAAAACAACACGTCATGTCTTGACCCGAACCCATTCAAACCCATTACCCTGCCTGATCAGACCCACCTTTTCTCCAGGTAAGTTATGGTTATTGGGCATGAATATTGTTGTTTGAAGACAAACTGCCTGTAAATTAAATAAATTAAAAGGAGAAATGCCTATACATTCTAACTACATATAGTGATGTTAGTTACATATAAGATTAAGAACCCCCTAAGATCTAAAAGACAGCAAAAATACAAGACCTTAAATATATGAAAATAAAGTGAAATTATTTTATTGCTAATAAGAACACCCCCCCCCCCCAAACACCAAAAAAAAAAAAAAAACCTCTAGTGTAACCCACTATTAAAACTTAAAACTATTCATTAATAACAAAAAAAACAATGTTTCATGATAATTGAAAAAACATGATAAAAACTACACAGCATAAAACTAAAAAAACATCATTAAACATATTTTTTTGCAATTCTTTCTTTAAACAATTCGGCCTCTTGAAGTGCCGCTCCCGTAAGATGATCGATTTTAGCCGTCAAGATTTTAAAATCTTTCCTCTCGATCGCTTATTGCCTTAACTTTTCCTTCAACCGGTCTCTTTCCGATTGTATCTTGTAAAATTTGGACAACTTGCCCTCCAAAGATTCCGCATTTTTATCTTTTGGCCTAGCTGACGATGTTGCTCGTTTCCCTTCCTCGTCATGTGCATCTTCACGATCTCTGTTTAAACGCACTTTTTTTTGCTCTTGGACGCGAACTTTCAGCTTTCTTAGTTAAATTATCGGATAGAGCTAAGATTGAAGCCGTAATGATGTCATCCTCCTCATCCGATGATGATGATGATGACCACAATGGCAGTGGCAACAACGATGACGATGACGATGACGATTCCATCTTACAATTCCTACAATGTTGTAAAATGAAAAAAAAAAAGATATCTTTGTGAAAATTGTTAGTGATAGCTAAAGAGTTATTTATATAATAAAAATGTGTTAACAAAAAAAACTTTTTATTTACCGTTTTTTAAGGGTCAAAAAATTTCATTTAATTTGGAAGTAAAGAAGATGAACGGCCAAGATTGCAGATTGGAGGAGGGTAATAAAGGAAGTTTAGTTATGTTTTGTATAAAGTAACTTCGGGATGGACCAATAGGATAATGGGCTTTTATTTGTTGGGCTAAGTTTACCCATTAAGGATTATTTAAGTCATCAGCACTTGGGCTTTTTTTTAATGGGCTAACTTTACAATCAATTCCAGGTTATTAATTCATTTTTATTTTAAAATTTGCTACGGTGCTTGCTTATAAATAATCTCCCCAGGTCCAATTGGATGGAGCTAAACCTAAATTCAATTATTATTTTTCAGGGTTTCATATTTCTCTTTTGATTTTAGGTTTTTGTCAGTTAGGGCTTTTTTCTTAATTCGCTTATCATTTTTTTTTTCAATTTCATCTGTCAATTATTGCTTTTCTTTTTAGTTGTAACATCTTTTTTAGAAATTGGAGTTTTTATGTTGTGCGTTTATGATTGTTTTTTTTCATTTTAGCAAGATAATATATTAAATTTTTAGTTAATCTTATGGTTTCATCTATATGCTTGCACATTTGTGGTGATTTGCTTATTTTCTCATGTCTTTGTGTTTAGCTATACTAGATTGAATACACTCTTCTGTCTTCTTTAATTAATCGATTGTTGATAAGTTTGTTTATACTTGTGTTGACGTAACATTCTTAAATAGTTGAATGGTTTTTAATTAAGGTTGTTGTTGAAACTTGTCAACAGTTGAAATTTGAAACTATTTTTTTGTTTATTGATGTATCAACCAGGGCATATGGATTTGAAGCTTCTAAAAACCGTCTAGCCAGCGAAATTCAGGTTTGTTAATTAGCAGATCTTGTATTTCTTCTATTATGGTTTTAATTTATGATCTTTCATTCATTCTTTTAAAATTGTGTTAAATTTCTTCAAGTATTTAATACAAAGTAATTGGATATATTAAGCAACTAATGCATATTTGTTGTTTACACCGTATTTTACTATTATAGAAAAGCGTTGGTATGCAAACTGTAGTCTGCAATACATTTTTATGTATGCGGCATCTTTTCTATTTCAGCTTTGCATGTATGGATGATAGACAACCTACTGTCACCTGCACAGCTCCATACAAAACCTTCTTTTTTTTGGTGGCATAACCAAACCACAAATAAGATAAGGAACAGAAGCCCAACTCACCAGTGTCAATGTCACTCACTGCATACCTACTTGCATTTGACATCATGTGCTGCCATATTATCATTAATGTGTTAATTTAGATATTTGGGTTGAATTTTGTTCTGTTTTATGGTTATCTGCTTTTATTTGGATTCTTGGGTCATGTCTCTTATAAGGATACAATATACATATACTGAAAACACATTCACTAAGTTCATTCAAATATATTAAAAGTATATTCCAGGTTATTTGGCCCAATTTAGATAAAAAAAATGATAATTTTTGTTATATTCGAGGTTTTATAAATATTTAAGCGTGACGAATTGCAATCCATGTGAATCAAGCAAGGTGTAATTGGAAAGGATAAAATGATGATAGGTGTAGTTTGAAAACTATTTAACGGTACTTGTAAACTCAGATGTATTTAATTTTGAAAACTATAGAGTGTTGGAAATCAAAAAACAAAAATTGATTTGAGCAAAGATAAACACACAAACTTGAATTTTGATTTCACTATTCTTCTTAAGAATATCTTTTTTGTTTATGTGTATTGATGTTTGTTGAGCTTTCTGATCCACTTCCAACACTCCACCTGTGTGACTAGCTATGGGTTATTTTTTTGTTTTTCTGCTTATTTCTTGGACATAACTTTTATATATTGTCAATAATTTTTAAAGCCCATAAAATTTACAGCATATTTCACACAGCAGATGTGGTCTTCCCAAGGTTCTTAATGGAATCTTTAAATAAGGTTATACTGTGAGTTGGTTATTAAATACACTTTTGAGTTTACCATATGATAACAATTTAATCTTTGGCAAGATGCATATTGTAGGATGAAGTTTTGCTTCGTCTTAGGTTTGTTAAATGCGTTAAAGAATTGAGGTTTTGCTTTTGTTTGTTCTCGATTAAGATTTATTTTGTCGAATGATTTTATTTAGAGGTTTACTTTGTGGAGTTAGTACATGCTTCAATGGTTTATCATCATTTTCTTATGAATGAGAGTCTATAATTGTGCTCTCAATTGTTTGTTGTTGATTTGATGTTATGTAAGTTGGAATTTTTACTGTACAAAGTTTATGAATGAGAATCTATATTTGTGCTCTCAATTGATCTTTATATAAGTGGTTATGTCTAATCCTTTCAATTATAAATGTAGAAAGATTTGGTTCACGAGTGGGGTCTAGATTTTGCTCTGCAGAAATTTGTTGAGGTAATTAACCACCTCTTTCATTTAATTTTGTCAATTTTAATGAAACAATACGAAGTTGATCATGTACTCTCTTATTATTATTATTATTATAATTTATCTTATCAAAATAAACATAAAGAGTTTAGGATGCAATGGATCTTTTAAGAAAATGGTAATTTTGGTTCAAGATAGAAAGGTGTTTTATATATATATATATATATATATATATAAAATGGTCATTTTGGTTTGGTTCATATTTGTTTCAGCTCATATTTGGTTCATGCCGTAACGAGTCTTTTCAACGAAATGGTGATTTTGATCACACCAGAAAGGGTCTTTTTTATTAAATGATCATCATAACGAGTCTTTTTAACGAAATGGTGATTTTGATTCAAATCAGAAAGGTTCTTTTAGAAAATGATCATCTTGGTTCGGGCCAGTGCGGGTTTTCACAAAATACTAACAGTTTATTTATATGTCAACTTTTTTGTGATATTTTGTATCATATTACAACAATTTTACAACATTGTTGGTTTGTAAATTTTACCATGGTGTTTGAAAAAAATAAATAAAAGGTTCTTTTAGAAAACCTACGACTTTATTTGATTTGAATTGTTTAGAAAACTTAAACTGTTGTCCATCCATAGCTTATCAAAATGCTTTATATATTTTAGTTTTTGTCTAAGAGCCAATACTCCTGTGCTTAAAAAGTCTAAGCTTGATTTTCTTTTGATCTTCACACAATTTTTTTCACTAATTTATAGTATGCAAATGAATATGTTGTGATGTTATGTTTGTAGGCTGAAGCTAATGATGATGTCACGGCGGTGGGGATGACTAGATCGAACGGTTACCTAATGAACTCTTCTCTGACCTTTTGGTATCTATTGCAACAAAACTACAATGCTTTCAGGTAAAAAAAAGGGGACTAAAGTACCCTTATGTTTTTTTAATCTAGGGTGTAAGCCAGCCAAGGTCGAGTTTGTCTAGGCTCAAACTCGACTTGTCTTGAGAAGCTCTCGATGCTTATTTATAAGTACAGTAGACCAAAATACTCTTATTCACAGATTTCATGATAACGTGAGTTTGCATCTTTAAACCTCTTATTCATTAAATATTGTAAATTTATGCGTTTTATTCTCTAAAAAATGCGTCTTTATAACTCCTATCACAAAATCACTCCGTTGCCTTTTTTTTTTAAATTATTTTAATGCCTTTTATTTTTTTGAAATAATTTTGGTCAAAGTTTACTTTTTTGTGTGGTTGACCAAATTTTGGCCAATGTTCACTTCTGTACACTTTTATTGAAAGATCTGGTTATTTAGTTCGTGCTAGCAAGCATAAGGGTATTTTGAGTATAACTGAGATTATGAAGATGGGTAGTAAATCATATTCAATATTTGGACATATTTAAAAAAAATATTAGATGTACATATTTGTATTCAATTTTTGGGAGAGTTTTGAAAATGTACTCAATGTCGGTTTAGTACTAATTTTCTATTCAAAGACAACTGAATAATTTTTTTGTTTTTGTAATTTTGTTAGGAGTAACAATTCTTTCGACCCACTAGAGATAAAACATAATTTTTTTATGGCTAACTATTTAACCTCACATCATAAGAGTAATTTAAAATTAAATGCATTATTGGACATTTCAAAAATAAAATCGTGCATATTTGAGTTAAGTTTTCGACTCATTTTTTAGATGTCCTTGATGTCGGTTTAGCAGTTCTTATTGAACGAAACTAAATATGTCTTATTTGGTTTTTATCAGTTTGCGTTGGAGTTAGATCTTTCTCTACAAATCTGGAAGCTGGCGATAAAATACAAAAGCCGTAAGCGAGTGCAGTGAAATTTGAAAGTCTGGGCCATCACTTTAGGACAAGTATAACTGCTATTTAGTGACTAAACAATAAACAACATCAGCTAGGAAACTATGCCCATCTTTTCTAAATTATGGGTTAATTTAGAGGTGCTTAAGAGTTATTTCAAAAAATGGTTCCGGGTATAGTTAGGTGTTTGACCAGTTCAGTTCCAGTTTTTTGTCCGGGTAGAGGAAGAATCGGTCAACTAGGTACTTACGCTAAACATATTTATGTAGTTAGTTGTAAAGTTGATGTTTGTTCGGAAATGTTTAGTGCCAATTTGGTACATTCTCTTTACCAGTGAACTTTGATCCGTTTTGGTTGATCATGTTATAAACATAGAAATTATATTAGGAAGTAACATTGAAGGTCATCATTATATTCTCATAATTACTTTGATACCTATAGACAAAAAAAAAACTTCACCTTAAGTTACAAAGTAGACAATTCGTGTTTGTCGTATGTTTGGCAATGATCATAAACAAGAGTCAATGACAATCACTATTTAAGGTTATTTAATATTTTATGCTACTATATTTTCTTTAGTGCCTTAATATTTTTAATGTAAATGTTTCTTAAGCATACCTATTAGTTAGTTTGGTTAATGAGAATTTATTTGAAAGTTTCTCACCCAATTGAAGAAATTGAAGATTAAGTAGGTTTATTTAGGGTTTTTAATGTTACATATGATTTCAAATTTCCCAAGTATATGGGTTTTCTAATAAAGCTTTCAAATAAATTTTTATGACAAACCTTCTAAACAAATATATCTTACTAACATTTGTGAAAAGGGAGACATGGACTTCTACTTGGTGATAGGAACCGACACATGTACAAATATTCTAACTTAACTTATTTAGGTACATAATTATACATATTCGATGCGAAAAATTTTTAAATACAAACATCATACTCTCTATAACAAATACTCTCTATAACAAGGTGTTTAGAAATTAGTAAATGAAAACTAGAATCTATGGTTAGATGAATTTTATGGTTAGATGTGAAATTGATTTTTAAAAATTTTACACATTTTATTATATATTGTTATTAATATGTTTAAGAAAATATATTTTCTCAACCCGTGTAGCACACGGGCATATAAGCTAGTACTTAATATAGTTAATCACTGAATGCGTTATTCTTTGACATATCTAAGTTTTCAAGGTGATTAAAGATATCAAATCGTTAGCGTTTCTTTGGCTAACTAATGATACGCCAAATTGCCCGAAGCCTATGCTTTTTTGAATTTTGAAATATGATAAAAATGTTTAGTGAAGTGATGAGGAAACAAAGGAAACGTATAGGCCTTTATATATATAGCAGATTATTGGCACTCATATTAAGAAAAACCTTATTAGACACGCAAAAATCGTTATCTAACAAGAAGAATCTAATTTGGCGTGCATTTCAAGATAAGCATACATACCGTATATTATAAGGGAAAATTCTTAAAATGTCCATTTTGAATAAGGTGGTCAAGGTTTTGTCCATAATCAACATAAATTTCTCAAATGTCCATTATCAATACTGCATGATCATCCCTTAAACTTTGTCAGACTCACTTATTTTAAACCAATAGCTACTTGCCATGTGTCATACATACCGTCAGACTCTCATATATACTGTCGACCTTACATATATACCGTCGGAAGATGGTATATACCGTAGGCCTTGCAAAAACTTAGGAAATGATTTAAAAATAATTCTTTTACAAAAGAAATTATTAAGTTAGGATCCGACGGTATATTTGTGAGGCCGACATTATATACCATCTTCCGACGGTATATAAGTAAGGCTGACGATATATAAATAAGGTCGCCGGTATATACCACACGTGGCAAGTAACTACTGGTTTAAAATAAGTGAGTGTAAATAAGTTTAAGGGAGAAGCCAAGGTTATTGGTAATGGACATTTGAGGAATATATAATGATGATAGACAAAAGCTTGACCTTAATGTTTGAAATGAACATTTAGGAGATTTTCCCTATTATAATACATTTCATTTGCCTGGAAGACAATACAGGTTATATGTGTCTTAGTGTCTATGCAATTGACTGATGTGATAAGGGTGGTGGAATGTCGCAATGATTGGGGTGATATGACATGTAGGGTTGTTCACGAGTCAAGCACGAGTCGAGCAAGGGTGGTTTCGAGCTCGGACTCGAAATTAAACGTGGTAACTCAACTAAGGCTCTAACTCGATTTTGAAGTTAAACGAGATTAAGATCGAGCCAACGAGCCGAGCCATGATCAAGCCGAGCCTAGGTCGATTTTGGCTCGGTTACAAAAATGAGCCAACTCACCTCTGGATGTTTCAAATCAAGTTTTTTTTAGCTAGTTTTATTCAAGTTTTTATCGAGCGAGCCACGATCCCGAGCTTCCAGCTTTTTAAACAGCTCTAATGACATGCATGTAGTATGAGTGCAAAATGACGTATATGCTTTAACAGAAAATTGGTGTTTAGAAAAGAGGGAAATATACCAATCCCAAGATCTCTGTGTGTGTGTGGTGGTCTTGGGGGGGGGGGGGGGGGCAGATTTAGGGTAAAGTTATTCTTCATAGTGATGAACGAGTGATGTATAATATTATGTTTAACAACTGCATTAAAAGTTGATGGAGTAATATAAAAGAGAGACATAATTGATAGAACAAATAATACCAAGGAGATGCACATAATTGATGGAACAAAAACTAATGCAGGATACTATGATGAACGATGAATGAATAAAAGGTTAAACTGAGGGGCCAAAAAGACCCTTGTCCACAACTGTTTGTCCCCACAAACTGTTAATCAGAAAATGACCAATGCACCGTCCTTGGTTTTTCGTCCGTCAGGTGTGACGTTTTCCTTCAATAATTTGCAAATATATGAACTTACTATACAAGTATTAAAAGCTCGTATATATCGTATATAAGATAATAAAACCTAAACATCTTACATTTACCAATATAACGTACACAATTTCTCTTAAAAAAATTTAAATGACAAGTGAAGAAACATCAAATCCCACCCCTTCTAGGTCGGATGGATGTTCTCCGGTTTGAACACGAACGAGCCCGCACCTCGATCTTCTTCTCCAGTTGTTCGAGACCTGTCGTGGAAAGACTGAGGGGAGTGGAGGTGACTGCTAAGAGTTTCCTATTTTTTACGGACACAAAAATGTAGTGGAGGCCAAGAGAGTCATTGGGCCTTGACTGGTAAACAAATAATAACATAACAAATATAACATCTGTAACATCCTAAATTTTATAATATTGAATAAATAAAGACTTCGTTAAATGATTGAGCGTTTAAGCAAGAAATGATCATGGACTTGGATTTAATTAAGATGGATTAGGGGTAATGGGCCTTAGGTCCATGGGCCTTGAGGAGCATAAATACCTCCTTAAAACACCTTTAAACCCTAAACCCTCATTATTTCCATCTTATTCTCTAAATACTCCAAACACACACACCACCTCCTATGGCCGAGAGAGAGAGAGAGAGAGAGAGAGAGAGAGAGAGAGAGAGAGAGAGAGAGAGAGAGAGAGAGAGAGAGAGAGAGAGAGAGGGCGGATTCGAGTCCGAAGATCAAGCCAACCATTATTGGATCTTCACTATACGAGCTAGATACAATATACCAAGCCAACCGCTACCGCATCGATCGCATAAAGGTAAGGCTTTACCTTAAAGTTTATGTTTTTAGGATCGGTTAGCCTCGAAACTTAGAACGAAGATAGATCGAGTGTAAACAAAATGTAAAGTTATAAACTTGATGTTAAAACGAACCGAACGAACCCAAGAACATAAACGGCTCGTTAAAATGGAACCCTAAGATCTAGTGTTAAACGTTCTAGCTTAAAGGCCCAAACTGTACACTTATCCGAGTCAAGTCTTGTCCGAGGTTGGCTATGGGAATGTTTACGAGGACGGTTAAACGGTTTATACGTTGAAATATAGCCGATTAGCGGAGTTAAAACCAAACCAATGGCCGTCACTGGATAACTTCGCTGTAAGCAGGTTCATGGTAGGCAACTTCGCCTGCAACTACCTTCGCCAAGCAAGTTCTCCTAGTATGTTCGCCAAGCCATAACTTCGCCTGGTGACAAGTTCGCTTAATGTTAAGTTCGTTTAACACTAAGTTCGCTTACAGTAAGTTCGCTTAATGTTAAGTTCGCTTAATGTTAAGTTCGCTTACAGTAAGTTCGCTTATCGTTAAGTTCGCTTAATGATAAGTTCGCTGGAGTTAGCAAATTGGAAAATAAATTAAAAACCTAATGAAAAATGTGTTAAGATAGTTAATGGAAATAAAATTTTTCCAAGCTGACCTGGCAGCTCGACCCCAGCCAGGGGCTCTGCCCCTTGGACCCTGCTAGGGGCTGCCGCCCCTAGACCCCGCTGCCAGGGGCGCTGCCCCCGGACCCCCGTTCGTTGTGGGTAGTAGCTAAGACTAGAAAGATGATATGAGTAGTGGTAGTTAATTGATACATGTAAATATTATACAGTTAGCCGTGCACAGCTCAAGAAGGGAATAACGATTAACGGAGAGCGTAACAGGATTCAGGTGAGTTTCTAGCCCCATTTATGTGTTATGTTTTCGGGGCTGTGTGCATACTCAATATGTTTGTTAATACGCTTATCCTAAGAGATAAGTGTATGCCTTATGTGAATAATGTGAAATGTCTGAATGATTGCTTGATGGTACGTGAACGATCTTCGGATATTGCATGTACTGTTAGGTTGTAACGCTATATATAAGGTAAGTATGATATGTATGCTTATGTGTATGAACGTGATAAAGTTAATAAAAGAAGGAAATGATGGTTGTATGGTTACGAAAAGGGTACCGAGCCCTAATAATACTCGAGGAAGGAGGGTACCGAGCCCTAATAATACTCGAGGAAGGAGGGTACCGAGCCCTAATAATACTCGAGGAATGTAGGGCGTAATGCTCTTTATAACGTAAGATATGAAAGCAAGTTAGTATAAAAGAAAGTAAGAAAGTATGAAAGTATGAATGAAAGAATATAAGTTTGTGTGTATTGTATAATGTATGATTAACTAGAACTCACTCAGCGTAGCTGACTTTTAGTATGCACGCAGGTGAGTAGGATGAGGCAGCTCGCTTGAGGGGACACGTGGCGTTGAATAAGAGACTGGCATCGGAAGGCTCAGGGCGTGTTATGTTTTAATTACTTAGTTTTCGAAAGACAAGTTGGTTGTTTAAGACAAGTTTTGAATTGTTATGAAATGTTTTATTAAAGTTTTTATATTCCGCGAATGTTTTTAATTAACTCTGATATTAGAATTGCGTTTATTAGTAAATCCAACACGAAAGTAGGGCTACCGGTAACGGGGCCTTACAACATCTCATGTAGAGGTGCACAAACCGGTTAACTATTAACTGGTTAATTTGGTAACCGTTTTTTTTTTTTTTTTTTTTTTTTGCGGGAATTAACCAGTTAGACCGTTTTTCAGATAGGGTAGTAACCGGTTTTGACCGGTTAGACCAGACCGGTTAACCAGTTGATTACTGGTTTTTAATAAAATAATAATTAAAAAAATCGGTTAACCGGTTTTAAAATCAATAATACAAACCGGTTACTAACCGGTATTTAGAATCAGTTAGTAACCGGTTACAAAATCGGTTAGAAACCAGTTAACCGGTTTCTGTTTGCATCTCTAACATCATGTAATAAGTAAAGGGTCGTACCAGTGGTTTAGGACCCTACCTCTACAACAAGAATTGAAAACCACATAGAATACTAGAAAAAATAGACAGAAAACACGGTTTTTATCAAGTCATAAAAAAGGTAATTAACTTTAGATTAAGAGTAGAAGTACGAAATTTGTTGTAAAAAAGAAAAAAAACAAAAAACTTTAGATGAATAACTATTAACCACAAAAGCAATGGTGATAATGTCATGCTAGAGCATTTCTTCACCACAATTGTCTTTATCATTAGTCGTCACTCTATACAACATTGAATGCGTAAGCATCAAACACAAATATCTTGTTAACCTTGCACTTCCTAGTACACAAATATCTTGCTAACATCGCACTTCCTAGAAGCAAAGATCAAGTGTTTTACAACTACTCTTGATATCTAGGTGTTTCTCACTACAATCAGTTATATAGTTTCACGTGTCGAGTTAAAATCTTATTTGCTATAGATGACGGTCATCCATACTCGCCTAATAAACAACACTATCGCCACCACTAACGAATACGATCATTGTCAGTAGAAAAAGACGAACGAGAAAAAAATAATATTCGTGAGGGGATATTGTTGCCTTTTAAAATTTCCTTTTTGGACTATAGATATACGTATACGGGTGTGGTTTGTAATTTATTAAAAATCGTATTGGTCATTGTGCCATCAAACAAAATTAGACTAGGGGTAACTATGTTGACCACTTGCAAATTGAGAGATTAATTTATGTAGTCCTTGTCTTTATCTAAAACTATATTTTGTAATGTTCTGTAAAATGGAATTAAACCACATAAAAAAGCATATCTTAAGTTCGTTTGTACGTATGCACACAATAATAGTGTATTTAAAATTTAAAATTCATCAAATATCTTATTTAAAAATACAGATATATTAGCAAATACACAATTTTAAGATTAAGATAGGGATATGCTCTTTATAATATTTATTACTTAGGGATACATTTTTATTAAAGAAAAAATATGTTGAGCACTAAGAGAATCAGATAATACTTGCACATTATGCATTGAAGATAATCAAGGTTCAATAAGAGAGAAATTGTGATGGTTACATGACAATCTTATGCATTACATTCAAAATACCATGTATTATGAGGTTCTTACAGTTCTCAGCATATTATTGGTTCTGAAATGAACGCTCTTCTATTTAATCTTAATTTTTTTTAAGAGAAAAAGTGTTCCAAGTGATTGTTATTATTGTTTGTTAGAGATTCTGGAAGGCGAGGAACGAAATAAACTCTCTTCTATTTAATCTAAACTAATAACGTGATCAAATTGGTGTCGGTTTATTTTAATGTAAGAGTCTGTTTGGTATGAGGTAATATTATGAATGAGAGAATGAAATAGATAAGGAAATTAAATTCATTATTACCATTTCATTGTCTTGTTTAGTTACCATGTAAGAATGAAATTAATCATCATTTTATTACTATTTTTTTATTAAATAGTAAACTATACACATAATATTTTTATCAATTAATAGAATGGTAATAACATAATATGATATAGTAATAAAAATATAGTAATTATTATAATTTAATAATAGTTATACTATACTATAATAAAATAATAATATTGATGATGATGATGATGATGATAATTGTTGATTACTTTTCATTATATTCATCGAAGGAACGAAAGAATAAACACAATTTTTTAAGGAGTAAAAAATTGTTATATATGAAAAGAATTGCATTACTTAGAAATAATTCATTTCATTAAAAAATGACAACTCTTTGGAATAATCTATTTCATTCCATTTATCATTACTTAGAAACAATTCATTTCATTGACGAATGACAGCTTTTTAAAATGATCCATTTCATTTCGTTTATTATTACTTTATACCAAACGCTATATAAGCTATTTTAGGTTATGCTCCTCTTGCCTTGACCTTGAGGAAGGGTTGCTAATTTGTTGGATGTGTCTACAATTAAAAAATTAAAAAACGGGTTAAACCTTCATTTTTTTTCAATTAAATTTAACAACTCTTGCATGCACCTAAAAGTTGCCAATATGAGTGGGACTTGTTTACTCATACATACTTGTAAGAAACAATCTCTATCAATGTCATGGGCTTCCAGCCATTAATGCTGTCTCTCTCTTAACCTTCATCATCCATACCCTTTTTTATTAAACCACATTCTTCTCTATCTTGCTCACAAATTTTAGTGTTTTTATCAAAATTGGAACCAATTGCTTCCATGTTTATGCAATTAGACTGTTTTTAGTGAAACCCGTATCAAATTTTACAGCTTTAATCCAATATTTTCACATCCAAATCTGTTTTGCATGTTCTTGATAACAGATTACTCTGTTTCTTCACACACTTCAGTTTCAAGAATTTTGGGGAAAATTGTTATTTAAAGTCAAGAATTGATATGGGTGTTTGCTTCAGTGCTCAAACTAAAGATAAGAACTCATTTCATAAAGGTATAATTCATCAATTTTTTAAATTTATTTGGGTATTTTTGTGATTTTCTTTGATTTACCCTGTTTTTTTTTTAGTTTTCCTCTAAAATCTTGATACTATGGTTATACTGACACATCATACAACCGATAATGTTTGGCGGGTTAAATGAGGTGTTATACTAACATGGGTTTTGATCAAATACAAATAAAATCAACATGTTAACTGTGAGAATAGAGTATGATAATTATATATACAACATAGTGTATCTATAGTGTAGTGTAATTACAACATAGTGTAATTACACTATGATATAATTACATAATTACAACGCTTATAAATATAATTAAACTATTTGATTTTCACAGTTAACACGTTAATTTAATTTGTACGATAACTTTCCTCACACTAACACATGATACCAGCCGTGTGTAAGGTTGTTCAAACAAGTAGAACTTGCTTGTTTAAATTAAACCCCAAATTTTAATAAGCAAATAATAATTATAAAAATAATGAAAAAGAGAAAAAAAATAAATGTAATATTATAAATTCTCTAAGTTAGAGATTTTGTCTGATGCATATACTAAAAAGTTATATTTTTGTCTTTCATATATCAATACTTGTAACACGAGCCATAAGGTGGCTCGAGCTTGATTTTTAAGCTCAATAAAATAAACGAGCTAAGCCTGCTTGGTTGGACTCGAGCTTAAGCCAGAGCCCAACCTGGCTCAGCTCGTTTACAACCCTAGCTGCATGAGGTGGCAAACTGACACATCATATAGGCAATATAACTCTACAGAAATTGACTAACATGATAAAAGTTATATGGACCATATAACCTCATAAAGCCCGTATGATGTGGCAGGACATGCTGATGCACATATAGCATCATCCTTATTTAAACAAATTATACGAGTGAGTGAATTAATGAACGAATTTGTCTACTCGACTATCCAATAAAGTCCATATTTCGTATCGAATTTGTGTAATTTAAGAATATGTGTATGATTTCAGGAGGAGTAGATTCAGATACCAATGATCATAGCAATTCAAACAGCAGTAAGGTTTCATCAATGCCGCCAACACCCTGCACCGAAGGCGAGATTTTACAATCACCAAATTTGAAAAGTTTTAGCTTTGCGGATTTAAAATTGTCGACCCGAAATTTCCGGCCTGATAGCGTGTTGGGAGAAGGCGGGTTCGGGCCGGTTTTCGAGGGTTGGATTGATGAACACTCTTTTGCTGCTACTAAGCCCGGAACAGGAATTGTTGTTGCTGTTAAAAAGCTTACTCAATAAAGTTTTCAAGGTCATAGAGAATGGCTGGTGAGAATATTTTAATTTGTGTATTATTTTTGGCGGGTCAAACGGGTAAAATGAAATAATTTAGCTTAAAAAATACGGGTTTAATGTTTTTTTGTATAAGCCTAGTTTAAGTTTTTAGATTATTATTGAAATAATATAATTTTTGATACATTTGGGTCTCTCGCCCCCGATGCTGCTATGTTTTTAAAAAGATTTCAGCGGGTTGTGCACAGTAACTCAACGACGCCGAAGAACGATAACTTTGTTTTCAGTAGGATCGGGTTTGTTATTCAAAAGGGGATGGCGGGAAACTTGTTGCCCGCTTACCTGCCTTTCTGTCGTAACTGGATCCTTTTTTTAGTTAAATGAAAAGGAAACAGGTCCAATGTTTTTTTTAATGATTAAACCTAATTTTAGTTTTTAGATTACTATTGAAATTACGTAATTAATATAATTTAGCTTGAAAGGAAACGGGTCAAATGTTTTGTAATGCATAAATCTATTAAAGGTTCTACATTAATATTAAAATAATATTTTTGTTTTTTTTTTGAAAAATTAGCTTAAAAGGAAACAGGTTGAATGTTTTTAAATACTTTAGTTTATTGTTGAAACAATATGATTTCTGTATTTATATTTAACACACTAATTAAGAAAGTTAAAATTATTTTGACAAAAAATGTTTTGGGTAAACCTAAACCCGACCCATTTTGACCAGTCAACCAACCCGCACCTTACTTATTTTCCCTATCAATATTTCTTGGTTTGTCAATGTATTATCTTTGGATACGTTTTTTTAGGCAGAAGTGAATTATCTCGGGCAATTTTCACACCCGAATCTTGTACAATTGATCGGGTACTGTTTAGAGGACGAACAACGGCTTTTAGTATACGAATTCATGCCTCGTGGGAGCTTGGAAAACCACTTGTTTAGAAGTGAGTTACTTAGTTCATTATACTTCTATATTTCTGGATTTATTACACAAAACTTACAAATTATATCATATGTTTTTTGTCTTGGAAAATAATAAATAGGAGGATCATATTTTCAACCGTTATCATGGAGTCTCCGTTTAAAGGCGGCTCTTGGAGCTGCTAAAGGACTTGCGTTTCTTCATGGTGCGAAAACGAAAGTGATTTATCGCGATTTCAAGACTTCTAATGTGTTGCTAGATTCGGTATGTCATGTATTTTTATAAATATTTGCACCAAATAAAGTACACATTGTTAAGATTAGTTATAATGGCAATTTTACCCTTACATATGTACATGTAGAACTACAATGCAAAGCTATCGGATTTCGGGCTAGCCAAGGATGGACCGGTTGGTGATAAGAGTCACGTCTCGACTCGGGTCATGGGGACCCATGGATACACAGCTCCTGAGTATCTAGCCACCGGTATGCAGACCAAGGGGTGTAATGAGTCAAATCGAGCTGAGCCCAAGCTCAAGCCAGTTCGAGCTCTATTTCTAAAGCTTGATCTTGGCTCGTGAGTAGTTTTTAAGCTCGGGTTTGGCTCGTTTATTATTTACTAAATGTTTTATATACATTTATAACTGTTTCTTATTTATATCTTATTTAAATATTTCATATATAACTTCTTATTGTTTTAGCTATTTTTATATTGTTTTAGCTTGGCTCGATTCGTGTCAAAATCCCAAATTTGATTCTTTATTGCTAATTATTTCGGTGTTTTCTCACATTTTAGGTCATTTGACAGCTAAGAGTGATGTTTATAGTTTTGGTGTGGTTCTTCTTGAAATGTTATCGGGCCAAAGAGTAGTGGACAAAAATAGACAAATGGGCAAACACAGTTTGGTTGAATGGGTCAAGCCCTACTTGGCCAACAAACGAAAAGTTTTACGGGTTTTAGATAACCGTCTCGAGGGCCAGTACACGTTAGAAGCTGCCTACGCGGTTGGAAATGTATCTTTAAGGTGTTTATCGTTTGAGCCCAAGTTCAGGCCCAATATGGCGGAAGTGGTCAAAGAACTCGAGAGGCTTCAGGAGCCAGTAGAGACCCGGCCCAGAAGACACTCGAGTCATGGAGCCCGGCCAAGGAGAGCGAGCTCGGGAGATCTTTCGAGCAGTGATAGTGGTGGGCCTGCCGCATCTCCCGGGCCTCAAGATTCTCTACATACCAAGTGATGTCAAGAAATGAATACTAATTGGGCCAAAAGTTTGTATAGTTATTTGGACTAAGTTTACCATATCTTTTTGACCCAATTTGTAATTGAGATATTGTGTTTCCCTCTAGTTTCTAGTTATTTACAAAATCATCCATGAACTTTATCTTGTTTTTACTTTTTTGATATTTTGAGTGCTAATTTTGGTATAAAGTAACAGGATATTACACTTTTTTAGTAAGCTATTCTGGGTTGGAAGTTTTAGGAAGTGTTTTTAAACCAGATCGGTCATCAAACCAGGTACACTACTAGCTTGCTAGTTGTGGACCGGTCGAATAAGTAGAATCAAACTAAAAAATATGTAAATTCAACCATGAATTAACGAATCGAGCACAAAAACGAGATCATGTGAGAATTCCTTTTAAAATTTTAAAAAAATGTTTGAATATTCTATACGATGTAATCTAGGATTCACTTGTTCACCGGTCAGGATTTTTTTATCTTTTGACTAAAACCACACTACTGGTTCGGTCTGTTTTAACACCTCAACCTTCTATGTTAGCCAAATTTTAATATATGATATTTCAACACTTATCTTCCACATTTTTTACAAATATAGAATAATATCAGCAAAAGCCCTACACTCAACTCCGACCCGTTTTGACCCGTTGCAAAGTCAAAGGAAAAACACCATATAAAAGAACCATGTAAGAGAAAGAAACATATTTGCAATGCAAACAGAGAAAAAATAATAATAATAACCATTTGGGTTGGCAAATAAAATGTGTTCGTTATATATTCATATAATTATTTTTGCTCCCCATCTTTACATATTAATAGAAAATCACTCCAAGCTTGTATATACCAACTAACCTTAACCACTACTCTTTTAATTATATCCACAAATCTTAAAAAACCTTAAGGCTTAAACATCAAACACTATGTTTAACCATACTTGATGGCCAATGTCTCCAATCCAATCTGCCAATTGACCTATTCCTCAAGTCTTTAAAATCAAAACCTTTCTTTATTGAATTCCCATTAACCTCATGCTTTCTTCTTATTATTTCGCTTCGTCCCACTTCAGTCTCGTTTATAACAAACTGGGCTTCGGGCCTGGGATCGGGCCCGTTAACAGCTTGTGGTGGTGACAAATCATTAATGATTTTCCCAATCATTTCAACCATTTCACTCATTTTGGGCCGGGCTTTCGGGTTCTTGTTAAGACATTTTTGGGCTACATGTGAAAGTTTTTGGGCCGATTTGAGGGAATAGTCTCCTTCGAGACGTGGGTCCATTATAAGATGGAATTTTTTTGAATCTGAAACGTACGGTTTCACCCATTCTAATAGCTTTTGTTCGTTTCTTGGTAAGTTTCGTTCCACTGCTCGTCGGCCTGTGATAAGCTCATATAGGACCACACCGAAACTCCAAACGTCACTTTTTGCTGTTAATCGGCCCGTGTGGATATACTCGGGTGCTGCATAACCTATCGTCCCAACAACCTTAAAGAAATCAAATAGCGGAAAATGGTGGTGTTAGTTATTTCCATTCGTTAAAAAACTGACAAAAAATTTGGTGTTTTGTTCACTTACTACAGAAATTTTTTATAGTTACAATATCAATAAGTCAATAACAATATAATCTTTAAAGTCATTAAAAAGGTTTCATACATTCAAAAGTACATTTTGGGTAGCTTCCATCTTTCGATCCAGTTTGACCCGTTTCATTTTTTTGGATTTAATGTGACACATTTGATTAAAATTTTGTCACCTATTTGAAGATACATTTTGATGCAGTTGATCTGCACTAAAAATGCGCTTTGGGTAAATTTGTCTTTTGACCAACTTGACATGTTTCTGCCTCGATTTTACCCGTTTGACCCATTTGGTATCAAACAATAACTCAAGTTGACCCGTTCGTACACAAATAAGTTGACTTTTTGTAATCAAAAGATTGAAAAGAAAGGAACATACAACTGTTGAAACATGGCCCATTCCATCAGTTGGGCCTTGTCTAGCAAGCCCAAAATCCGAAAGCTTCGGGTTAAAATCTTCATCCAAAAGAATATTCGAAGTCTTAAAATCCCGAAAAATTAACTGCACCAAAACAATTACAAAAAGATTATAAAATCTGTTACTCAAATAATTATTAAACAATACGCAGTACCTGAAAATCCATTTCTTCATGTAAATAAGCCAACCCGCGGGCCGCCCCTTGAGCAATTTGCAAACGGGCAATCCAAGAAAGAGTAGGCCCGACCCGGCCCAACAAATGGTCTTCCAAGCTTTTATTTAGCATAAGCTCGTACACTAATAAGCGTTGGATCCCTCTTTCGTCGTCTTCTGCACAATATCCTATCAATTTGACAAGATTTGGATGGTTGACCACACCCAAAATGTTGACTTCATTGATCCACTCTTTATGCCCCTGAATACTAGAAGATGTAATTTCAACAAAAATCTATAAGATAACAAAAAAGTAGTCTTAACAACTTTACATAAAAGTCATAAGGTATCCCCACATGGCATAATTAATAATCTCATAATCCAACCAGAATATGCTAAAGAATCTTGATCAGTACATTGCATTTGACATTCAAATTTATGCCTAGTAAGTTAATCTTAATCTTAATTATAGAAATGATTATAAACTTTATAAACAAAAGTAATCTTAGTGATAACTCAATCATAATTATAGTGACTGTGCTCAAAAACCTAGGGGTGCAAAAGAGCCAAGCTGCTTGCGAGCTACTCGAGACTGGATCGATAAAAAAGCTTGAAATGAGCCAGAGCCGAGCTCGAGCCTTGTATGGGAAGATTGTTTAGACTCATCAAGCCTTAACGAGCTTAATTGTTTTTTAAGGTTTAACTCCTTTTGACTTATATGTATTAATATCACACTACATAGCAGAGCTCGAGCCAAGCCTTGGCTCGTTAAGGTTTTTTCTCAAATACATAAAAATAATTAAAAGTGTGTATTAAGTATTAACATATAATAAACGATCCAAGCCTGATCTTGAAAAAAAGACTCACGAGCCGAGCTCGAGATTTAGAAAAAAAAACTCAAAACGAGCGAAGATCGGGCTTAGATAGTTTACACTTTACACCCCTAAATTTTCAGTGATTGTGCTCGTAAATAGGGCCCGGTTTGTGGGTAGTGCAAGCCGTACATTTGGTCGAGGCCCGTAATTTTGGGGCCAATACCTTTTTATATTTATATTTTTTATGTATATATTTAAGAATATAAACAGTATAAAATAGGATTGGACCTTAATTACCACATAATTATTGGCCCAAAACTTTTTTAAGCTTATATATTTCGTTACTCGTGAAGGCATTCAGTGATACAGGCCTTTTTGTTTCATCTAGGCCAAGGTATTTAAAATTTAAATATTCAGAGACGGCCCTGCTTGTAAAACCAATTAATAAAATTTTTGAGCCCGTGGCTAATTCTCAAATAAATTTTTCCATAATTATAGTGATTGAGCTCCTAAAACCTTTATTTAAAAGAAAAAACAAAAATCAAATAACTGACAAATTATTATTTCAGCTAGACCTAGGTATTTAAATCCTCGGGAGCAGTGAAAGTGTGAAACAAAAGGGTAAAAACTCATGCCTGGAACCCGTTCCTACTCAACTGTTTAACCGCAACACCTTGAGCATCGACAAGACCTCTATAAACACACCCGAACCCGCCTTCACCAATCACAAGCCCTCTATTAAACCCCTTAGTCGCAGATTTCAACTCGGAGAATTTAAACACTCTTAGATCGTTGGATCGGCGTTGAATTAAAAGCTCAGAGAATCCAACGGCGTCGTTTAAGTCTCTTGAATTATTATTATTATTAGAATCGTATTCTGATCGGCGGCTTGTGTCGAAGCTGGTGGACATGACGCTTAAGGAACGAGTCCACGTGGATGAGGAGGCTTTGGTGGATGTGCGTGAGAGGATGGTGGAGTTGTCGGTTTGGGTGCATCGGCGGTTGTCGCCGATGCTGAAGTGGAAGCATTTTAACATTTTAAGGTTGTTGTTGTCGCCGGTGGTTGGTTGGTTTGTTGAAGACGGGTTCAACTGATTGGAATGTTCTTCCAACGTTGAACTTTATTTATGTGTGTGTTGGTTTATATATTCGGTTTGTGTTTATATTTATAAGTCAAGAAAAGATGGCTAATTTCTTTTACAATGGTAGAATCTTCTTGAGTCAGGCTATCGCACTTTTTAATTTAAAGATTTTGTTATTCTTTGAAGTAATACACGATATGATTAAAATTTGGGTGGGTTTAATATTCAAACTGGAAACCTCACAAAACTTAGATTAATTCTTTTATTACCAATATCTACCTATTCTACCCAAAGTTATTAATGCTTAGAGCATTGGAAATACCTCTCACGGGGGCACCGTGAGAGGCCTTTTGGCGGCGTGATCCCGTGAAACACCACCCCCTTCCTCCGTGAAGGGGGCGCAATCCACTCTCCGCCATATCTTTCACGGCATTGTTGAAGGGGGCCCACTTGATTTCAAACGGCTATATAGCCGTTGGAGGCTATATAATTAAAAAAAATTTACCTATAAATACTCCACTATTTTATACAAAAAAACATACCAAACTCACACCTTTCTCTCTATTTTTTATAAACTTTCTCAATTTTTATAAAAAAAATATCATGGATCCCAACATGCCTCGTCTAACTCCAGAGAAATACGCGTTGTGGCTCTCCAACTATTTCGGTCATATTCCCGCACCAAACGTTAACACACAACGAGGTGTTCCTCAACCACCTCTATTCCAAAACTTCCCAACCCAAACTCAAACCCCGCCGGTCAATTTGGGGGACCCGGATTCGGTTCCGGAAACCCAACCACATGCGGCGGATAATGAAATACCCGAAACCGCCCAACGCAAGAAATCTGTACGTTGGAAAAGTCACAAGAAGCAAACGCCGATGACCGAGGCGGCTCGATCGATTCAAAAGTGGTCGGTGCAGGAAGAGCTTGCTTTGGCGCAGGCGTGGGTTGACGTCTCCGAGCATCCGATCGTTGGTATTTATTTTAAATAGTTTTAAAATGTTTATATGTGTATTTTTTTTAAAATGTTTATTTTTGTTATTTACTTTCTTATTTATAGGTAACAAACAAACTATCGATGATTTGTGGGATCGGGTCGAGGTGAAGTTTTTTGAAGCTATGGGAAAGGGTCCCGACTACCGAAGGAGGGATCAAATCACGGGGAAATGGACTCACATCAACAAGAAGGTGAACAAGTACATCGGCGTGTACGAGGAGTGTGCCAGAAACACAAAAAGTGGCACGAACGACGTCGATCTTCATAAGAAAGTGGCCGCTCGCTACCAAGACGATGGCCACACCGGAAATATCCCTGTGGAGTTATGGGAGGTTTTGACCGCCTCTCCGAAGTGGCAGCAACTACGATTAGACGAGAGGGCGTCAGGGTCAAACAAACGATCCTCGGACGACGCCGACATTGACGCCAGTCCCGGCGCATCCGACGGAAGGTCTAGGACTCATGTAAACCTAGACGACTTGGCCGACGAGGACCCCATTCAGCGCCCGATTGGAAGGAAGAAAGCAAAATTCATTGCTTCGGGGTCTGCGTCGGGGTCCGCTTCCGGAGCCGAGGAAGTCGGTAAACTAATGGTTGAACAGATGCGAGTGTTCAACCTTAGTGAGGATGAGAGGGAGAGGCGGAGGATCGAGAAGGAGGAGATGGAGATAATGGCTGTCGACCTTGACACGTTAACGGGCTTCAAAAGGAGGTGGTACGAGAAAAAACAAAAGGAGATAGCCGAGAAAAATGAGTGGGTTTAGGAGTTTTTTAATAAGTAATGTAGGTTTTTTTTTTAATTTAATGTAGCTCTTTTATTTAATTTAATGTGTTATTTCAAAAAATTTAAATTAATAAAAATATAAAAACAATTAATATAATAATGGTTTCACCCCCTTGTTTCACACAACCCATTTCGAGTGAAAATGTGGATGTGAAAGCTGACATGGCACAGACGTGGCAGAGAGATAAGGTTTCACTAGCTTGTTTCACCCCACCCATTTCCATTGCTCTTAAGGTTAAAAGTGAAAATTAAAATAAGATATAGGTAAAAGATCAAATGCCATAGTTCTAACTATTTTTTAAATTTACCAATGTTGATTATAGTTAAGGTGTCAGTGTTGTAACTATATTAAATAAACGTGAGTTTTAACGTGAGAACGACTCTTTTGCCCACATTTAAGGTTGTACCATGTACAATACTGCTTGTAAATCTGTGCAGCGTTTTTTTAAAACGACGACTTTCTTGTATTTAGGCGACCGCACTCTCCAAATTTAGAGAGCCCCAATATCCCACTCTGGTCCGACTATGTTTTCTTAACCGGGCCCACGCTGGCTTCATAGTTTTGCTTGGGCTTTCCCACGGGAAACCATACCACTGATCGCCACTTGACAGTCATTGTGTCACCACAAGAGTAGAACTCTCTGGCATAACACACGGTGGGACGAAACCAGGGAGGGCTCAGGGTTCGAACTAACAACATTTGCACAAGGCCTAGCTCAAATCCTTTATTGTCAATATCCACCCAAATGCGACACAAATATGATTTGAACTTGAGTCTTCACTGGAGAACCCAATGCTCTTACCTCTAAACCATAAGCGGGGGATAAATATACAGCATAGATATTGTAGCGTCTTAATTTGCTCATCTTTAATATATTATATATAGTATAGATATTGTAGACATTAAATAATTAAATATACATTTAAAACTAATATTTTGAATTGCACATCAAATCATTAAATATAAACATTTATGAGAGACAATATGGTGCCATTTGCATTTTGTTAAGACGGTAAGGTGGTTAGTATGTAAAATAGAAGGTTAATGGTTCAATTTAGAAGCGGGCAAAAAATAGTTAATCGAACCGACCCAAAATCAAGCAGATATCGAAATGGTTTGAAACCGATTTTGTAGAAATCAGTTTGGAAATGACAGAAACTATAGGTTCGGGACCGGTTTGTAATTCTCTCTATCGAAACTGGTTTCAAACCTGTTAAACGAACCAAAACCGGTTTAAATATGTCAAAACTGGGAAAAACATATCGTAAAATAGTCAACAAACCGGTTTCAACCCGAACCACAACCGATTTTGACTTTTTTTGGCTACACTTTAGAGTTTGAAACTGGTTTATGCGTCTATGATTTAATCCTTGTAAGGTGTAACATATTGATGTTAAAAAATTTTAAAAAAATGGAGAGCAAACCCTCCCCTTGAATTGTGGCTTGGCAAAACAAGACAAGCCGTCAATTAGGTAAGCATAAATAGTAAATGATAAACTCATAAACAAGGTTAGCTTTATTATAAGTTTATAATATAACTTTATTTTGGAGAACCAGTCTTAGGTGGACAGGTGGGGTTGATTTTCTAGAAAGAGGATATGGAGATCAAAATTATTTATGCTTACAAAATAAAGTTTATAACTTTATTTTGCAAAGATTTGTTAACATTTTAATTTAAAACTTTTAACTCATAATCTTGTTGCTTTTCTAGGGTATCCAATTGTTCCAACTTCCAAACAAGAGTCAGCCTTGCGAGAAGAAACACTTTGACTCATGTTAACGTTACGTCCTTTTTGTTTGGACGAGCTGGAATCATCGAATATGCAATCGTCTCCTGTGAATGTTAGAGTATTTGAAAGGGCTAGAAACATTAAAAATTTAAGAATTTTTGCTTGGTCACAAGACCTTCATATCTAAAGAGTGTATGATGTTGAAACCACAAATATATTTGTATTATGTTCAAAAAGAAAATAGAAAAATATAAAACTTAGAAAAGCCAATCAAGAAAAAAATAATTATATTTGTCATGAAAGTGATGATCATATAGTCTCAAGTTTCATACCTGACTCAAGAGGGTTTTTTCATAATTGTGTATTTCTCGCTTGATGATGTTTCTAGGTGAGTTGGACCTAAAAAGTAAAAAATCAATCATATCTTATGAAGGTTCACTCGAATATTGAGTTTAGTTTCGAACTATGTTAAAAGAAAAGTAGGAAAAAAATTGCAAATGGGGACCGTGGTTAGTGGTTAGCGATTGGTGAACGTGAAGGAGGTTGGGGTTGGTGACGTGATTTGAAGGTTGGGCAAATATTTGACTAAAACTTTAAGTAAGATTAACTTATTGAGTTATTCTTACTATACACATTACTTATAAATACAAAATATTCTTTTTTTTATATTTATGATTTATGTATACCGAAGAAATACGGATCTAATCTCTAAGGAGTTAGATCAATGAGTCCACAGAATTCGAGTCAAATAATTACTAAACTAACGATTCAAGCTCAATTTCCCAAGTCAAATGACAAAAACCTGCAAAACAACCACCGTGAGCTCGTTACCGGAAGGATAAAAGAGGGGGGGGGGGGGTCTTCCCGTAACCACCCTCTGGCGTGAGAATAAGTACTGATTTTAAGGAGAGAAGAGTACTAAGTATTGAGATAATGAGTGAAGTGTTTATGAATACCTTGTGAAGATGACGAAGGTATTTATAGCCGAAGGGATTAGGGAATATTATTGGTCCAGCCGTCCTTTTCTAGAAGATGCTCTTGTAACAACCTGGACACGTATCCGCATTTGATAGGTCAGACTAGTTGACCATGTGCACGGTTATAACAAACTTGCCACCTGTTCTTTTCCCATTGGTCGTTACATCATGTGCTTCCCAAGGAAAGATCCTGGTAAATCTTCTAGAAGGAAGTTAGTTAATTACAGTTGTCCCTCTGACGTTACGTTCTGGTCATCTTTGCGGGTGGGAATAGTACCCTGCGGATGACTTCTGAGGATATCTAGATTACCCCGCAAGTGGTCTCTGGATCTTATTATTATTCTTCCCCTGACTTAAGTTATGCGGATGATTAATATGCTCCGCGGGTGACTTTTGTGAGAGTCCTCTGACTTAAGGGACTCTAATGGTATTCCCTTCTTGAATAAGAAACGTGTTATAGTAGTGTGAAATGTGTAAAACAACATAATGTCACGTAGATGTTAAATTAATTATGTATTTAACACTTAAAATCATGTGTTGGAACTCTGAAGAGGTGTGAAATGTGTTGATGGCGTTATTTGATTGGGTTATATGTTAATTATTAATTAAAATTAATTTTCCCCTCACCGGACGCTGGTCTTAACCCTTATGCCAGTGCACCCCATTCACGTCCTTGTGTGGCAGTGTGTCACTCCAAAGATGCCCAACACCGGTTTTCACAATACATTGTTTAACCAGTTGTATTTCCTCCTTTATTAACTTGTAGAATTTCCTACTGATGTAGCGGGAATTTGGTCGATACTGGTTCGATTTGTTAGGGTATTAACCGGGGCCGGCTCCGAGAAGGCGGAAATTTGTGTGTGTCAAAGGCGAAAATTTTTTTGAGCCTTAAGTGAAATGAACATTTTATTGGGTTTAAACAATTCAATTTTAATGGGCTAACTTGGTTATGATTTGAGTTGTTTAAAAAACTTTTGGTTAGATGTCATACCTCTTTGCCACTAGACCAAGCTAGTGGTCATGTGATTGTGTTGAAACATTGAATATCATTTTTTTTTCATATATATATATAATGGTTCAAATAAAAAACAATTGTTTTGTGTGAGGTGTGAGAAAGCTTTAAAATAAAGTACATTACCTAAATAGGATACTATACCATGTAAATAGGAAACTATACAACTTTTAGTTACTACCAATCTCAACCACTAGATCCTACATTCAAGGGTCTACATCTATTCTTATGCTTCTCACAAAACTATTGTTTTTTACGTTAACCTTACCCTATATATATATTAAAAAAAAATTCGGGCCTATGACCGTCGACTACCCTGCCTCCCCTCATGGCCGGCTCTGGTACCAATATAGTGACTCTCGCTATAGCAACTGAATGTGAACAACCAAAAAAAAAAGTTGTAATGACAAAAAGATATCAATTGCCTTGCTAGTTGAAAATGATGAAAAGGAATATCATTATCGGTTTGGATAACACCAATGTCGGTACTCGCCACTCGGTTGCAATTTTGTTCGGTTGAAATTGATTCAGTTCGTCATGTTCACTACAATACCAACACTAATGAATATCGCAACCTGTTCCGATGATATCGACACCGGCACCGATTGTGTTCGATATGAATTTTGTCACCAGTTTCGGTACTTGTGTAACTTACGATACCAAAACGAAAAATTTTATTATTTCGTTTTCAGCACATTCATACCAAACTTTTTAAAAAATAAAATATCTATAAAGAACCCAATGGTAGAGTCATAGAGATACCCTGATTTAGACTTCACATGTTTGGACCCAAAAAGGCAAAAACACATTGACTTCTACTAAATATTTAACTTCCCAATTATAAAGGATACTATGGTGACCACTCCTGCAAGGAGATTTTCCTCCATACTCATTAGCTTAGGGATGAGATTCGAAAATCCCGATCTCGAAAATCGCAACTTTTTTTATACCGGTACTGAAATATTTGGTTCGGTATCAATTCGGTACCGGTATTGAAGGTAAAATTTGAGAAAATGAATTACTGTTACGTACATGTAACAGTACCGAAACTCAAAACCTCGGTACCGATTTGGTACCGGTATCAATCGGTACCGATCCGAATTTGCTCATCCCCTACTTTAGCTTACACATAAAACAAATTTCACTTTCACACCTCGAAGTCTCATATGTGCTCCTAAAGTAACCATAATATGACAAGTTAGTTATGTACTGATTTTATGTATGTGTAGTTGAGCTAAACAACAATTTTTAAATGAAAAACTAAGAAACTCGTCAAATTGGTTTCGTTCCATTCTTCGAAGTGAGCTCAAGAAAATAATAATCAAAAAGTTATAATGAACAACCATAGCTAAACTCACTAGACATATTAAAACTTTTACTCCATAAATTTCACAAAGTTAACCAGCAAGTTAAGTCTTCAGACAAATGTGACATTCAAGTAATTCACACCTATAAAGAAAGAAACATGTAATGGAACATCATTGATGGATATTGTCCATAATTAATAAGAGAACATGTTAATACCTTGGTGAAGTTGAATTGAAGCATCAATCATTATTAATCATGTTAAATTATGGAGATGAAACATATGACATGTTTGAATTATGGGTCATAATTTATGTCCCCAACCACGCGTAATAAATTTAGAAAATTAAATACACAAATGGTATAAATCAACAAATCGTGTATGGGCTAGCATGCAATGGGCCCAATAAAACTCCACAGGCTTTTAAAATATTTACAACACAAAAAGCAACATAAGAAGCCCATATATCTATGATTTGCTTAATAGTGTGTTACTGTGTTAGCCTGTTAGGCCCATAATTGTTCACGAGTTTATTTTTCCAATTTGCTGTTTTTTAATTTCAGAGCACGAATGTTATGTCAGATTGACGGGTTGAATCGTTTAACTTTAAAAAATGATTCATATGTTTTAATCGTGCCAAAAACATCACCCTTAGCCCTTAACTCACACAGATTTAACTTCGTGTAATCCAAACACAACATGTTTGACCCATTTACCTAAATGTGTCAAACGGATTGACAAGAAATAATCAAGCTATAAACATGTTAATTGTGTTGATCAGTTCTTCATGTAAGTAATATAAAACATGATAAATATTAAACCTATAAACCTGTTCCAGCATGGAGAATAGTAATCGCAGCAGAGTATAAGATAGTCGACATGTTTGTCATCTTGATCGAGTTCCCCTTTAGGATGTATAGTTAAGGATGGTGTTAGGGCTCTTGAGAGGAACCCGGTTTTAAGAGAGAGGAGGCACACAAAATTGTTATGTGTGTGTGATTAGGTTATGATGTTAATATTTATCTTTCTTTATATACACCTAAGGGGAAACCCTTTATTAGTTAATTATAATTAATATGGCCCATCAACAATTACCAAACTAATATATAATAAGGTATATTTAATATTTTGATCTATTATAATATAAATGATTATAATGGCCATATATAAATATATATTATTATATATATTATTCTTACATTCTCCCACTTGGCCGAGTAATCATTTATTATGAGTATTAGATAAGCCTGATCAGGAGTTAACACTCATTTTAGTTTTAAACTTAAACTGGAGCAGAGAAATACAGTCATTGAATTGAACATCAGCTCAAGAACCCCATTAATCATACTGCAGTCCTTATTTAATACCTAAGTAGTTATGATCAAAATTTTCAAGTAAGCCCTTCAGAACGTTTGATTTGTATATTAATTCGTCTATATGTCATTATGCATGCAGAACATATTAAGAGACGTACAAAATCAAAACTGATGAGGAAATTTAATAGTTAATCATTCATAGTATGATATGCAGTTGTACGTGGTCACTAATAAACCCCTCATGGTTATAAGCGCTTTCATAATTCTTATGGGTAATGGACCTTTAGTTATAGGATCCTTAAGCATATCATGAATGTATTCGATATGAAAGTTTAGATTCCTCAATTCGTTCATAAACGAATAACTAATTTCATATCAAAATTTAATGCAGCACCTCTCAAACTGTTATTGTTTGAGAAAACATGGTAGCTGACTTTATCACAATTAGTCTTCAATATATAATTTATCTAGAGTTTAATAAAACTTATGAGTCCACTAATAAATATTCAACAACATTTATTGACAACAACATTGTAATTAATCAACATATTATGTCGTTATGACTTAGGTTATTGTTATCAGTTCATTATGACTCCTTCATGAGATAGATTTGTCTACTGACATAAGAATATATCCCGAAAATTACATTTTCTTATCTTTGAATATGACAAAGTTTAGAGTAATCTATCGGTTTGAATTCTCACTTCTTCTTTAAATTAAGTCTTTCGTTTCTTTTAAAGATATCTTAGTACCCTTTTAGATGCTTCACATTAATCTAGACATATCTAGTGTGTTGCAATTTTGAGTAATATCTAAATGAGTATAGACTTGAACTTATATAAGGCTTCTACTTAATGAAGCATAAGGAAATAATCTATGTGTTCATGTTATCCTCTAAAGTAGAGCAATACTGTTTGTTACATGTGTAAGGAATATCTCTGAGATCTATAATATAAAAGTATGTGTGAAAATGCTTTGACTCATGTAACATATATTTGTCAGAAGAATGTCATCTATATAAGGACAGGTTTGTTTTTAGTTGCTCCCACTCATCTTGAGGTAGGTACATTAATCCACTTGTTTTTGATGAAAATAACTGTTTAAATATTTCATCATATTTTGATGTTTGCATTACCCTATATATGGATTTTATTGACTTATAAACTAAATGTTCTTTGACCTTCAGTTTATAACTTTCAGGTTGTTTTATGAACATATAAATATGTAAGCCGATTGTTAGGGAAAGTTGTTTTAATGTTCATCTAATGTAGCTCTTAACTATTGTAAGCTACTAGAACAATAATGATACTTAAAAGAAATCTTTTGTAATATAGGTAAGAAGTTTTTTTTTTTTTTTGATAATTGGTTTATCCTTGAATATAACCTTTAACAATCAATTGTGCTTCTTATTGTCTTAACGTTTCGTATTGGGATTTAGTTTAGTTATGAACACTCTAAAGTGATTCAACCAAATCTCAAAGCGTTATCCTGACTTATGGAATCAATTATGATTGATGCTAATGGTTTAATTATAAGGGGTAGGATCATTAAACTTTCCAACATCCATTTTAACTTTAGTTAGGAAAGTTACATAATCATCAGTGTTAGTAGGTTTTAAAACCTAGATGGCCTCCTGAGTTGATTATTGGGTAATTTTAAAAATCTCGGTTTTATGGATTAGCTCTTGGTTAGGTTGCTATCAGTTTTAGGATTCTAAGTATATAAGAGTTGGTGCAGTATGGTGTACAAGAGGTGTAATTAGAGTTTAAATATGGAGTAAAATTTAATGACTCTCTTCCCCTTTCATCTTGTACTTTTAACAAGTCATGATAAGAACTTTTACTGCTTCCACTGACCTTAGAAACCTTTGGGAAATTAGCATGCTTAGGGTCGATATTTAAAGACCAATAGATGCTAGTAGAGAAAACGTTAATGATGTAACTCGTCATAGTTTCACTTGTGAGGATTATTTTAGTAAGAAATCTGAATTTTCCCACGTTTAAGCAACAATGAAACTTTTGTAATGTTGTGATTAGCAAATCAAACATAAGGAGTTTCTAAAGAGATAAGTTTTGATGAAATAATGTTGTGATGGAGCCGTGTCTTGTACAAGAGGTGCAATTGAGATAATATCAAGTTTTCACTCCCCACACCTCTTGCAAATCTTGTAAGTTATGACTG